>NW_024713571.1:0-21721 GCF_018991925.1 Homarus americanus | reverse complement strand
AGACGTATTACCATTAACTCCTAAGTAACTTAAAACATGACTAATAACCTATGAACATGTAGTATTATATCATTACAATTTAACGTAATATATTATGAATGCTGTTATAATATCTTAAGTGTGTTACAAACATGGCTGCTCATATATACCATCCTGTCTCTGGCAAAGAAGAGATTGCAGTTAGTAAAATTAATTGCTAAAGACAAATACTGGAAATTAAACATATACTTATTACCATTATCTGAAAAGCTTAGAACCACCGTTTTATATTTATTAAAAGTTTGTAGTGTTATACATCATGTGTATACAAATCACAAGTTATTATTTACGACATTGCTTCAGTCCTCGTCATCAGAGTCTTCTGTGTACAACAGATTCCTTCACCTTGTTTAGGCATTTCTCATCATCAGCTTGACAGTTACACATCTCGGTGCATGTCATGCTATTCTTTTTTATTCTTTCTGTATGAATATGACAATGATCCACATTTCCTGATGCCACATCCACATTTAACAAGTTCTATGATTGCTTCTGGAGCTGGTGGTTGGTCTGATATTACTAGTATGAAACGGTCATTGTCAATCTTCCAGCCATGCTCTAATTGTGAAAGCATTTCACTGTCTGCATCACAAGACCACAGAAGAGCTTGATACCTTCCTCTCAATATATGATACTTTAGAGTTGCTGCAGTCGCTGGTAGTTCTCCAGCTTCTGCCTGCGTTATCTTGAAGAGATGCCATCTAAGTTTTGACAGTTTAGTGAAAGTCATTCGTGGACAGTAGAGCTTAAATACAAATTCCTCAAGACCAATATACTGTACATGTCTGCTGGAGGGCATTTGGTCTACTCAGCATCTTGAATGCATCTAGGACTTTTGTGTTAGATTTCATCAAAGTGTTCCAACATGCTTTCTTTCCTTTGCCAAAAAATTTTCCAATGCAGTCAGATCCTGTGAAGGCATGGAAACCTGTAAGGCTCTCTGCCCAATGTGTCGTCGCTCACCAGTTCCTGTTATCATACTTGTATTTTCTCCAAGTTGAGGCTGCTTTAATATGCCAAACACATCAGTGTCTGGTGACTTGATATGTACAGTGCTGCCCTTCTGTGATGCATATACTGTATGTCATGCTTAAGTTCTATAACTTGTGATAGCAATTTGATGGTTGAAGTCTTATTTGCTGCTTTCCACGACAGTAGATTAACCTTGGACAGCTTTTCCCAGATGCTCAATGGACCAACAATACGTTCCTTGACAAAATTTTCATAATTTTATCTTCCAACTTCATATGCACATAGATTGTCATATTTGGCATTTTCTGGCATTACAGCTCCAGTTACCAAGTTTATAAGAGCATCATTTTCCTGGGATTACAGTCACCAATAACATTGTGTAGCTTCTGTACATCAGCATATTTTCAGCTGACAATAGCTGTAGACAGCTCATGGTGTTCTGTTCTTTTGTAATCTTTATGAGTTTGATATTTTATGTAATGAACTTAATTTGAAAACCCAAATGGTAGTATATGATCTTTTATCACCTTAGACACTCTGTGCGTCATGCCTCTCAAGTGATTTTTTCCTCTCTTACTTCTCTGGACAAATACGACCTTTATCCCATCAGAAAAAATATCACCATATATTTTCTTAATCAACAGGTGCCAAGGTTTAAAATGACGGATGGTGTTAAAAATTAACCTGAAATTTTTACGTGACCACATATTGTCTTGTTGGGTTTCTGAGAGAACTTCACGGCTAAATAGCGCCTCTGTATTGATAGCCGGTACATGTCGTAATATCCACCGCTCATAGTTAAATCTTTATGTCAGTTTATTTTGTCCTAATTTAAGTATCAAAGAGTGTTTTCATTTTTAAGTATCTTAAGTATCTTTTTTCCCCACTCCTAAGTATCTAAGTATGATTTATTTTCATTTATAAGTAACTAACCATATTTTTGTTTTCATTATAAAATGTGATTGATATAGACAACAGAAGTAAATATCAGCTGGAGGTCGTAAACGAAGCTGATGTGAAATATTTTGACTCGCTGTTCCCACGAACTAATTGCTTCACTGGTTTATACCGAAGAAATAAAACCGTCAACGAACCATCCGATTCAAATGTGTCTTAGGCGATACAGGGTGTTTATGCGTCACTCTGATACCAAGAATGACTTTGTGTACTGTGGTGAAGCTGAGGGTAGGATAGGGTTGGGTTGGGTTGGGATGGGTTAGGATTACGCATGTGTGGGTATATTCTGTCGCATTTTATAGTTATCTTGCGTCTTTCTCTTTATTCCTTCTTTATCATGAGTATCTGTGCCTATTAATACACCACCTCGCAGGATAGTGGAAGAGGAATGGATAGTAACGAGATAATATTCTTCTAACATATACCTTAGCTTGTTTACAGGTAACACCAGGTAGAAGTTACATGACTCTTAAGAGTTTTCCTCGACTTGGCTGATTCAACTGTAAGACTTGTTGTATTTATCCTTATCAAAATCCTCCACCTGTAAGACCCTCCACTTGTAAGACCCTCCACCTGTAAGACCCTCCACTTGTAAGACTCTCCACTTGTAAAACCCTTTAGGGATTTGAAATACCTTCTCGTCTTGGCTCCACTAGTACTGTACACACCCTCGCTAGCCTGAGTTTACAGTAATGTTGAAGTGTATAGTGAAGACTCACAGCTCATGGTTTAGAAAAACAAAAGATGCTTGTTTTATTTATTTATTTATTTATAGTTTATTTTAGAATCCCCGAAAGTTAGAACAAAATGGCTGACGGGACTCACAAGCGGGCGGTGTTTACAGTATGGACCAAGAATAAAAATAAATGAAAAATAAAATAAATAAATCGTAAATTGGTGCATTGTTTCTCCAGGGGTAATTATAGAAGTACAAATGTTCTCCAGCAGTGGGTAACGATCATAGTCACGTATAGAGCTTCCGACGCAGGTAGATTGATATAGATGCATTACCTGGGTTAATGGAGTTAGAGGCCTCTTAAATAATATTAAAGGTGTTTTTCCTTCTGTTTTGTGTGCCAGAGAATTATTTAGGTTAGGTTTAATTAAAATGGTTTAGTTATAATAGTTATATTATGATAAGTTAAGTTGAATTTAGAACTTTTGATTTGCATATATCGTGTTTTAGAAGGATTTGTTAGCTAATAAGTTTAATTTGGATACGTTTAGTTTAATTTAGATCATTTGATTTTACAAGGTCGTATTATAATGACTGGGAACCATATAGAAACCTGCTAGAGAAGTAAATATTTCTACGGCAGTGAATGAGCAAGTCAATAAGTGGTGTATAGAGCTGCTGACGCAACTTAAACGGTATATACTGTACATTATATGTTATCAGAGCTTTCCTGTTGTACGTAACCGCATCCGTCAAAGTGTCTTAGTGGCTCATGTGAAGATTAGCCTCTAGTTTATTTAACCTCAAGATTAACTACACTGGCACTGCCTGGCCTGACCTGACCTACCCTAACCTAACCTAACCTAACCTAACCTAACTTAATCTAGCTTCTTAACTGAGTAGCGTTGGGTTAATCATTAATTGAAATAAGCTGGGAGGTTAATCTTTAGGTGTCCATATTTAGTGCTGCCAATTTTGGTCCAGGTGAAGGCCTTCTTCTATACTAAAGGCAGGAGGAGGACTTGCTAACGTCTACAGATCTCATCGTCAACCGGCAGATATTAAGATACACAGTACCTTCGTGGCAGAACACATCTTAACACCATAGACTATTCGCCTCAATACCAATAATACAGTAATTGGTGCTGTATTCTAATAAAATTACTGTATCTTGTAGACAGATTTATTGTTTGACCTTAGTGAATGAGGAAACTGGTTGGGAATTATGTTATTAGTAAACATCCTTAAGAACCATGTATTGATACTTCGACCTCAAAGTAACTAAGGTGGCAATATCTCTACCTTCAGTCAGTCTTTATGATCATCAATTGGCTGTTTTTCTAGACTTAATGCCCCCTGGAGGAGAAAGTAAATACAATGTTGATTTATTTTGGTCACAACACACGCTAGTAGATTATTTTTTCCTATTTAACTAAATAATTAACACCATGTAGCTAACTAATTATATGACTCAAAGATGGTAACTAATATGGCGTCGATATTGTTCACATACTCTATGATAAATAGATGTATTGTCTGTTTAATTTTAGGGAAGAATTTAATTTATAAACTTTTGATCTGGATACAGGAGTTTTGTCTTTGTGTGTGTGTGTGTGGTGATGATGACGGATACTTTCCTCTGCAGTGAAAAAAATATCTTGACAGTGCAAAGTTTAACTGTAAGCCGAAGGAACGTTTGTAATGTGACTTATTATGTGAAATTGTAACTTGAAATTCTTTGTGAAAAAATATTTCCCTATAAAGTTTGGCAGTAAATGAAGTATTACATCAAGGTGTAACTTGTAGTTCCTTGTGGAGTAAATTACCTAAGTGGACGATACAGCTACTCCAGGGTGTAAGACCTAGAGTAGAAAGTCTTAAGACCTTACCTGAGGTTGAAAGACTCTTATAGTGGAACGTCTTAGGTATTGAAACTTTAATTACAGTTAATAAAATATAATCTACCTAAACATTCCTTCACCTGGCGACAACTAATGATACAGGTGGTGTAATAGCTCTTTAAAATTCCTCCGTTTGATATAATAATGACCACACATGAACTTATAATGTGCAATATATTGATAACACATTAGCTGCAACATTACACATAGTCCAGTGTATGTGTAGTGAGGGACATCTACCTAAATGAGTTACAGAATGTGGGGTTGAGGCAAAAACTGTTGGGACATGTTTGAGATCATCAGTTGAGCCAAACGTTTTTACTCAATATTGTTTTAATGGTATTTTAGAGCGACCGAAAAATGTAAACAAAATGGCCGGCTAGGTGACACATACCTTACAAGAATTAAACATGAGATCACACACACACACACACACACACCAGTTTTGCATTATCTCACCCAGCAGACTATCAGCGCCTGGTGGAACAGACTGCATCATCATCATCCTCACCTTGCTGCTGCCAGTGTACACACATATTTATGTACGTTTTATGTGTATATTTGTATAATAAATAATATAAATTACTTATCGTAAACTTTTAATAAAATTCCCTTTGAAAGTCACAATGGTTTTATGACCTAACTGACAATGTTATTTTTTATCCAAGAGAATAAAATTAGATATTTAATCACTTCTTCTATATTTCATTTTGTTTTTTTATCGTTTTATGATTTGTTTTTACTGATAATGAGGAAAGAAACATGTGAAGTAAATGAGTTATAATCTTGGGTGTAGAATAACTAGGAAAAAATGCAAGAAAGTGTGGACAGGAAGTAAGTGGATAGAGTAAAACAAAAGACAAACTAACAAAAATAAAATTATCAACAAACTTTCTCAACACAACAACAACAATACTAAACTCTATTTATTCATTAGATATCACAGTAATACACCTGGTTATTACTTACACACACACACACATCTCTGTATTGCGTTATGGAGAGTGCAGAGGAAAAAAAATATTCTGGACCTACGCGGCATTCGTCCGGAGGTGCGCTGGATAGTCAATACCATGAGAACGGAGGAGGAAGGAGAATTGAAGGGGGTTGAAGGGAGGGGGGAGGAGAGGGGGGTGGTGTAGGGGGAGTAAAGGGAAGGGGTTGAATTAGTGTCCAATATTGAGGGTTTTTTTATTATTTTATCTTACATACAGCTACAATGCTTATGGGGTACTTTTTGTTGTGGCCAGCTTAGGATTTTTAGTTGATTTAGTTTATTTAATTTATTTTTATACGACAGATCATACATCCATATTGACTCATGATCCCTTCATTACCTACTTCCCTTAACCCTTAAACACCCCCCTCTCCCCACCCCTCTCCCCTTCCTTCTTTCCTACCCTCTCCCTTACCCCCCCTCTCCCCACCCCCTCCCCTTCCTTCTTTCATACCCTCTCCTTCCCCCCCTCCTCCTTGCTCCTTCTCCCTACCCTCTCTTCCTGTAACCAGAAATGCGCAGTTTAGAGCCGCCCATAAAAGGTTTAGTCCTGTTGTGGCTGTAGTGTTATGTATTTTGTATTTGTATTTATGCTGTTATTTTGTTTACTGTAGACGGTAATTAGATTGGATAATGCTAGAAGGAGTTATTGATGGTGGTTTAATGGGATTATATCGTAGGTGGATTAATGGTACCTTATGGTAATTAAAACCAGGATCGCCGCCACAATGTAATTAAGGTCAAGCCCACAGCCACAATATAATAACTAAAATCACCCCCACAGCCACAGTATATTAAAAATCACGCCCACAGCCACAGTATATTAAAAATCACGCCCACAGCCACAGTATATTAAAAATCACGCCCACAGCCACAGTATATTAAAAATCACGCCCACAGCCGCGGTATATTAAAAATCAGAGCCACAGTATGTTAAAAATCACGCCCACAGCCACAGTATATTAAAAATCACGCCCACGTCCACAGAATAGTAACTACAATCACGCCCAACAGCTTCCTCAGGTCACCTCAATGCCTCAGTCACTTAAATATTATTATGGGCTGAGTACCTAGTTAATAATAGTCCTTGTTAATAATAGTCCTTGTTAATAATAGTGTCTTATGTGAACTGCAATTAACTAGCTTACCAACTACTTAAGGTGAGATTATTGATGCTAGTTGGTAATGTTACCTCCCTAGTTTTTGTTTATTTAATTATTTATTTATTTGTTAGGAATTTTATGTAGTCGAAATTAAACTCCATATAAAGCGACATAAATTTATATTAAAAACTACATAAATTGAAGGAAAACTCACCTTTTCTTGTGTTGAGTGTGAGTGAGTGAGTGAGTGATATTAGTGTGTGTTGGTAGGAATCTAAATTTATATTATTTTTGTTTATATTTCCGTGTTTTTATGAGTTTGCTTTCTTAATTCATATTCAGGTGATTGAGAATAATTCGAGGTGTAACTAAGATTGGTTTACTGTGTAGCTATTGTAGTAGTCTTGAGGTATATAACTTGAAACCATTATGCAACATTTTATAATAAGTGCACACCAATTTTTATTTTTTTAAGATATCATTTCAAGATGTCACAATCAAGTAAAATACACCAAAATATTGACTCTCGAACCTTACCATCATTCCATAACCATTGCAGAGTCATGGGATAGCAACAGTGAGCTTAGGTACCAGAGCCAACACTAATATGGGCCAGTGATAACCTAGATACAAGGTACAAATGTAAACAAAATAATACGATGCTAGGTTCCAATGTCAACACGGAAGCCTACAGGTATATAATTAAACCTTTATGTAGTTATGAAGAAAAAAATTGAGGATATTGAAACTACACAATATTCTAGTCACTTTTACGTCAATATATGTATAATTTCATCTACAACCTTAACTTTTACAATCAATAGACACATTTTAGCCTTTTGTGAATTGTACAGGGTGTGGTAGAGATGTACAGGGTGTGACATGTGTACAGAGTGTGGTCGAAATGTACAGGGTGTGGTAGAGATATACAGGGTGTGGAGGAGGTGTACATGGTGTAGCAGATGTACAGGGCGTGACATGGACCTCTGGGATCTTTCATCGCTGGCTTTACCTCACCTACACTGGCTTGACTTCACCTGCAGTGGCTTGACCTCACCTACAGGAGTGGGAAGGTTATAAGAATTGACAGTCGATAATGATGACTGTGTTGATGTCATGAACTTAAGCTAATGCTGGGGTCTGGGGAGAGTTGGTGGTAATCAGGAGGTGTTTGGTGGTAATCAGGAGGTGTTTGGTGGTAATCAGGAGGTGTTTGGTGGTAATCAGGAGGTGTTTGGTGGTAATCAGGTGGTATGTGGTAGTTAATCTCTTACTTTGGGATTAACCTCGCACTCCTGGGATTAACCTAACCTAACCTAACCAATCGCTGCAACGAAGAGAGAACACAACAACTTTGCAGAAACATGTGACGTATTGCAGACTTCCTGGTATTGCACACACAGTTGATGATTTGCAATAATGAACACAAGTGGATTTTTTTTACTTTATTTTTGTAAATATTCTCAATAGTTTTCATGATATATGTTCATGACTTTTGAGTGTTTGAACTGATTGTGTGGCCATGAATAGGTATGAGAGATGAATTAGTGAAAAATTGTATAATAATGTCATGAGATAAATTACACATGTATATAACTGTCATGAAATCTGTCAGTGCACGTATACAACTGTCATGAAATCTGTCAGTGCATGTATACAACTGTCATGAAATCTGTCAGTGCATGTATACAACTGTCATGAAATCTGTCAGTGCATGTATACAACTGTCATGAAATCTGTCAGTGCATGTATACAACTGTCATGAAATCTGTCAGTGCATGAAAACAACTGTCATGCAAACGATTGACAGTCACAGAACGGGCGTCATTACGTAGTACTATACACACATACTACGGTAATTATCAGGCACAATTACCACACATAACCCGGAGATAATTAACACTAATGAGGTATAAGCCTGATCCCCCTATGTGATATTACCGTGTCGTGTCCTGGGTGTAAGTTAGTGGTGTAGAAATGGGTTGTGATGTGGTCTGGGAATTATTGGTATGTGGTGTGGTTGTGGTGTGGTTTTATTGTGTGGTGTGGTGTGAAGTGTGGCGTGTGTGGTGGTGTGGTTGCATTGCATTGTGTAGTGTCGTGTGGGTGCAAGCGGATGTATTGTTTGGTGTCCTGGGAATTGTTGGGTGTGGTGTCGTGGGTGTAAGTGAAGAGTGTATGGTGTAATGACAGATATACAAGGTGTGGCAGAGGTGTACAGGGTGTGAAAGAGATGTACAGGGTGTGCCAAAGAGATGTACAGGGTGTTCCAAAGAGGTGTACAGGGTGTGCCAAAGAGATGTACAGGGTATTCCAAAGAGGTGTACAGGGTGTGCCAAAGAGATGTACAGGGTGTGCCAAAAGAGGTGTACAGGTAAAGCCAAAGAGATGTACAGGGTGCCAAAGAGATGTACAGGGTGTGTACAAGAGGTGTACAGGTGTTCCAAAAGAGGTGTACAGGGAAACAAAGAGATGTACAGGGGTGGGAAGCAAAGAGATGTGTACAGGGTGTGCCAAAGAGATGTACAGGGTGTGCCAAAGAGGTGCAATAAGGGTGTGCCAAAGTGAGATGTACAGGTGTGTCAAAGAGGTATAGGTGTGCCAAAGAGGTGTACAGGGAAAAGCAAAGAGATGTACAGGTTGTGCCAAAGAGATGTACAGGGTGTGCCAAAGAGATACAGGTGCCAAAGAGGTGTGTTATAAAACAAAGAGATGTACAGGGTGTGCTAAAGAGATGCACAGGGTGTGCCAAAGAGGTACAGGGCGTACAAAGAGATGTACAGGGCGTGCCAAAGAGGTGTACAGGCGTGCCAAAGAGGTACAGGAAAAGCAAAGAGGTACAGGGAGTGCCAAAGAGGTGTACAGGGAGTGCCAAAGAGGTGTACAGGGTGTGCCAAAGAGGTGTACAGGGCGTGCCAAAGAGATGTACAGGGCGTGCCAAAGAGATGTACAGGGCGTGCCAAAGAGGTGTACAGGGTGTGCGAAAGAGGTGTACAGGGTGTGCCAAAGAGGTGTACAGGGTGTGCCAAAGAGATGTACAGGGTGTGCCAAAGAGATGTACAGGGTGTGTGAAAGAGATGTACAGGGTGTGCCAAAGAAATGTACAGGGTGTGTGAAAGAGATGTACAGGGTGTGCCAAAGAAATGTACAGGGTGTGTGAAAGAGATGTACAGGGTGTGTCAAAGATATCAAAGAGTCGAAAAAGAAATTTCTAATCATAGTAAAAAATAAAAAAATAAAAAAATTGACACTGTACAAGAATGTTTATTTATTCATTTGCCTAAACTTACTGATGTACAATATTAAACATGGTTACAGTGTAGTGAAAAATAAAATGCCTGTCCGACTTTTGCCTCACCCTGTAATTTATCTAGCGTACTGAGACGCGTATTTCAGTGTTTTTTTGGGGGGGTCTACACTGTATTGAAGAAGACATTGTGTGCAACTTAATGCCTTTTTGAACCATCAGTGTATTAATGTATTGCAGGGCTTTGGTGTTCACAGTTATGTTAGTGTTGTTCATGGTGTTCAAGAGTTCAATAGTGTTGTTCATGGTGTTCAAGAGTTCAATAGTGTTGTTCATGGTGTTCAAGAGTTCAATAGTGTTCTCTGTGATGTTTAAGAGTTCATTAATGTTGTTCATGGTGTTCAGGGGTTCATTAGTGTTCTTGATGTTCAGTAGTTCATTACTTCATGGTGTTCAAAGTTAGTGTTCTCTGTGGTGTTCAAAGTTAGTGTTCTCTGTGGTGTTCAAGAATTCATGACAGTGTTCTTCAGGTGTCAAATGTGTCGTCACGATGATGAAATTGCCGAAACAAAAGTGAATACATTATTTTTTCATTTTTTCTTATTATTTTTGCCGTAGATGAAAAAATTTGGCGAAAGAGTAATTTTTTCCCCAGAGTAAATCACCGTAGTCAAAAAATTAAATAAACATCCTCATATTTATTATTTTTTTTCATAAACATAAATATTTAAAATTTGTGTGACTTATTTACACATAAGTTTGAAGAAATTAAACCCTATTGTTTTAATTGTTCATGACTAGTGTATTAAATAGCTTAGAATACCTAACATTATACAATATAACATCACTAGGATTATTATAGTGTTCGGTGTTATGATGAAATAATTATAGGTCGTTATATAATCTACGTCTTTTGGTGTATCGTATTGACAAGTTTATGTAAAAAAAAACACACACAGTTGATTTTATTTAATTGGTGTTTGTTTGTGTGCGTGTCTGTGCCTTAACTGAGGTCTTCAAACACGTATAGTCTTGAGTAAGTCCATTTACTTGCTGGCAGGGTAAAAAAATAAAATACTTCAGGAAAAAATACAGATAATTTTCCCTGAACTGCGAGAGATAATTTTTTCCCTGTCACTAATATTATGATTTACTTTGCTTTATTTTCCTCTGTGCGTTGGTTTTTATTATATATATATTGACACTTAAGACAATCTTCCTTACGTGAAACACTCTATTAACCTCGCTGACTGTTGCTGGGTCGCTGTAAGATAATGTTACCTGCAATTTACGTGAGACGGTCCCCAGGCCTGAGTCACCAACCCGAGAAGGTATCCGGAAGGTAATGAAAAGGCAGTGTTGGTATTTGTTATTTATTAAGGAAAACACCTGAAGACGCCATAATGGAATTGTCAGATGTTAAGACAGGTAAAATTAGGCCTCCATCCAGGTGCTGCTAGTTGTAAGTTATTACCTGTTGACCTCATTAACAGGTACTTGGGCAAAGTGATCTCAGTTTTGATTATTTGTTCAGCAGAAGGAACAGATAATTCATAGAACTGTTTTTACTGGTCATGCATGATGAGTGCCATGAGTGCCGCCGCCCTCCTCCGTGTTGTGGCACTGTGGGCGGCCGGCCATGTCGTGACCCGGGACGTAAACAAGATGGCGGCGCCTGACCTCCTGTATCCCAAAATGGTCCTAAATGTTGACCTGACCAACAAAAGGAAGAATTAAACTGTTTAGAGTAACGTCTTGGCCAGTGATCCACCAGTGTGGTCTTGGCCAGTGATCCACCAGTGTGGTCTTGGCCAGTGATCCACCAATGTGGTCTTGGTCAGTGATCCACCAGTGTGGTCTTGGCCAGTGATCCACCAGTGCGGTCTTGGTTCATTACATGGATAAGTACATATACTATGAAAGGTTCCTCAAAAATAACAGTAATTACCGTAATGTAGCTGTACGTATTATTGATTACCTTAACGATCATCAACCTCTTGTTAGTAACTGTCACTGTACAAGGTTAACTGCCTGAAGCTATAAACACAACCACACGAAGCTAACGACATAACAACATTGACTAATTACTTCCAATACATCAACACACCTGGTCATCAGATATTACCAGGTGTTGCCTATGTTCCACAATACACCATCTACACCTATGAGTTACCTTATGTTCACCATCTTCTATTTGATGGGTCAATGTAAACAAAATAATCAAGTCTTGTGGACCTAAGACACATATTCTTCAGAAGCTCCAGTACACAGACGCTCTCCAGAGTCAAGTGTAGACAAACAATATTATGACACTTTCCTTATGGTGCCTGTCCTCGACCACAACAACATCATGACTACTTAACAACACATTACTCTTCAATACACAGACCAAACTATTCCTTACCAATACTACCATCTACCATGTCTTAGTACGTGTGTATGTAAAGGACGATTTTGTTTTCTTTTAAATTTAATAACTTACTTAGAACATAAGAACATAAGAAAGTGGGATACTGCAGGAGGCCGACTGGCCCATACAGGGCAGATCCCTTTCACACCCATCCCAGCACTTCCATGTGCCTATCCAACTTCGTCTTGAAGCTCCCTAGCGTCCCCGATCCTACTATAGCACTCGGTAGCCTATTCCACATATCCACAACTCTATTACCAAACCAGTGCTTGCCTATATCCTTTCTGCAGTGAATCGGAATTTATCTAATTTAAAGCCATTTTGTTCTAGTTATTTCGTTATTACTGAGCTTCAGAACATCTTCCATTTTACCCTTTGTTAATCCCACTTACCCAATTTGTGCCACCTCTATCATATCTCCCCTAACTCTACGCTCTCTCTAATGAATGTTTTTCAGTCTTTCTTCAAGGCGGAAGGTTTCTAATATTATGGATCATTTTGTCATTCTTCTTTGTACTCTCTCCAAAGAATCTATGTCCATTCTATAATAAGGACACCAGAACTGAACCGCATAATCCATGTGTGGCCTCACTAATGCTAGGTAAAGTTTCAAGATAACGTCAGCAGTTCTATTACTCACAGACCTAGATATGAACCCAAGAATCCTGTTTGCCTTGTTGCGAACGCTAATACATTGTTTTCTAGGTTTCAAGTCGTTGCTAACAAATACACCTTGATTTTTTTCACAAACTGAGTTTTCTATTTCCGTGTTACCTAGTTTATACTTAATGTTTGTATTCGTCTTCCCTATCTGTAGTACCTTGCATTTATCAGTATTAAAATTCATTTGCCAGTCTACTGACCACTCATGTAAGGTATCTGGATCTCTTTGAAGGTGTTCAAAGTCACTGTCTGAATTTATCACTCTCCCCATTTTGGTATCATCTGCAAATTTACTAATCCTACTAGTTATGCCTAAATCAAGATCATTAATGCAAATTTACTAATCCTACTAGTTATGCCTAAATCAAGATCATTAATGAATATAACAAACAGCAGAGGGCCTAATACAGATCCCTGGGGAACTCCTTTTGACCGCACCCCAGTCTGACTTTAATCCATTTATGCTGACTCTTTGTTTCCTATTAACCATGACCTAATCCATTTTAATACTGATCCACCTATTCCATGTGCTTCTACCTTCCTTATCAATCTCTCATGAGGACTCTATCGAATGCTTTACTGAAATCTAAATAAATTATATCATATGACTTATCATTATCTACAAATACTTCTGAGAAAAAGCTACAAATTTGTGAGACAAGAACGTCCCTGGGTGAACGTTGCTGAGAAGAATGAATTAAGTTGAATGTTTCAAGGTGGCTTCTGATTTTTGTAGCAATAATTGACTCTAGCAACTTGCCTATGATTGAAGTGAGACTAATGGGACGGTAATTTGATGCTATTGATTTATCACCCTTTTTGAAAATAGGAACTACATTTGCAAGTTTCCAAGCTTCTGGCACTAGGCCCGATTCTAATGACTTATTAAATAAAACTGCTAATGGATTACTCAAATCATCTCTACATTCTTTTAATATTCTAGCATATACCTCGTCTGGACCAGGCGATTTATGAGGCTTCAGTTTGTTAATTACTTTAAGCACATCGTTACTAGTAATATTGATATTCATCAACATATTTTTTCTATACTGTCGTTACTTATACCCCTTATGAACTGGAAACTGTACTGGGTTTTCATTTGCATCGGGCCAATATTTATTTAACGTACTACATTTTGCTCATCATCAGTCATTTCTCCTGTCGTAGTTTTAAGGGGACCTATTATCTCTAACCTTTGATTTATACAGTTGTCCTAAAAAGCTTTGGGTTATTTTTCGATTCGTTTTGCTACCTTGATTTCATAATTTCTCTTTGCTTTCCTAATTTCTGTTTTTACCTGTCTTGTTAGGTTCTGATAGTAACAAGTAGAAGTGATTTTCCTTTCTTAACTTTTCTATATACTCCTTTCTTTTTCCCTAGAAGATCTAAGAGTCTATTATTCATCCATTTTGGTTGGTTTCGTATCGATCTGAATTTTCTTTTAGGGATGTGTTTATTTTGAGCATTATGGATTGTCGCAATAAATTGTTCATAAGTAGCTGCTAAATTAAATTCGGGGTTCTCCCATCCAAAGTTGACAGTTTCCGGAGGTGTGGGGGGATTAATCTTTTGACCATAGGGTCATCCCTTAGGTCTCTCCTTAAGCTACCGTAATTAGCCTTCCTAAAATCCGGGATCAAGGCCGAATTTTCCTTCTTCCTGCCATCCTATTATGTTAAAAATATATGGCTTTATGATCACTGTTTCTGGATTCGTCTACAATCCCAACATCTTTTGCACAGATTTTTAATTGTGCAGGAGGCTAGTAGGATGTTGTTTCCCATTTAGAAATGAGGGATTTATGATTGATATAAAAAACTAACCTGTACTACTTCTAAGAAATCACTTGAATTCACTATCGCTAGGGTTGATTTTCCAATCTATGCCTGAAAAGTTGAAATCACTAGAATACATACATTGTTTCTATCAGATGCCTTCTTTATTTTATTCCTCCTGTAATTTACCATCGTTCTACTCAAATTAGGTGAATCTATATATAACACCAATGACTCACAGGATTCTACCCTGCAATCTCTACCCAAATGCTTTCATTGTGCTATTTGTTTTTAATATTGATTTATTTTTAGCTTTTAACTGGCCTGATATACACTGCTACACCGCCACCTCTCCTTCCCACTCTGTCAAATTTAAACAGGTTATATCCTGGAATATGAAATTCTGCTAAAAAATGCTTGCTGTTTGAATTTATCCATGTTTCCGTTATTGCAATTATATCTATGTTCTCTTTACTAACAATGGCCCTGAGCTGGTCCATTTTGTTACACAGGCTTCTACTATTAGTATAATAAACACTCAATATGTTTCTTCCGTTTCTATCTGTTTTACATTTATTACTTTGATGTTTGTTATTATGACTAACTATATTTTCAGCATTATCTACTTCTGTTTCACTACTTCCCAGGACCTGCTTGTTTTTTGACTCCCATTTTCCCCGACCCCTCTCTACTGGCGAAACCCCCCCTTCGGAGTGACAATTTCACGCTCAAGGAATGCAGACAACGTCTTTACCCCCTCACGAGACAAGTGTACTCCGTCGCGACAGTACAGGTAGTCGTTGCCATAAAATCGTTGCCAGTCATCAATGAATGCCCAACCATTGTTTGCACAATGTTTTTCCAGTCGGCAATTAATAGCAATTGCCCTGGACAGCCATTCACGACCAACCCCTCTTCTAGGCAAGACACCACATACTATCGGGATCCCTCCCCTATCTCTAATCTTCCCCAGCGCCTCCCTATACCTCTTGAAAAGTTACTGCCGCTTGGGTCACCTGTGGCTACCCGGACTCAGGTGATCGACCGAAATCGAGGCTTAAGAGACGAAAAAAAAATAATTAAATCATAAATAAATACAGAAATGGACAAAATAAAACAGATCAAAAGTGAGAAACGATATATGTTTTGTTATCAATGGTAAAATAAATAATTGAAACCCTGCAACACATTATACTTTCAATATCTTCCTAGGCGGCAGTACCTCCCTGTTTGATCGCTGCCTGCCACCTCCCTCTCCCATTTTGTTTTTTAATTGAAGGCTAAACATTGGAATGCTAACCTAACCTACCTAGCCTAGCCTAGCCTAACCTAACCTAATCTAATCTAATCTAACCTACCTAACCTAACCTAACCTAACCTCTTCTGTGACTAATTGAATGACCTTACGTAATATCATGAAGTGTAGACTGAACAAGGAACGATCGAAAGAGTGAATGAAAAATAACAGACCTGCAAATAATAATAAGAATCCCGATAAGAAAATAGAAAAACATGACAACTCCGAAGATAAATCGACCTATAACTATTTTTATCACTAATGATCAATAATCTTCGTACAATAAACTACCACGACATCAAATCACTGTTTACATGACACAGAAACACACCTTTACCTGTATAACTAGATAGGCATACCCCCTTACTTTCCCATACTAATTCTCATATAAATTTATTCCCATCTCTTCCATAAAACAATCTATTTCTCTATTAAAATTAGATTCAATATTTTCACTACGACAACCACGGTGCAAAATAAACCGAGATTCAAATTATTAACACAGGTTTAACACCAGTCAGTGTGTTCAATAATAAATACTGATTAATTTCTTCTGTCACCAAAGTATTGTATCAGCCTGATGAATAAGGTTATTCCTGTGAGATTCCAGACTGTTTGTGTAGCCTGAAATACCATATGAAACCTTGTCAGAAGTATTCATTTTTCAGTCTAAGGTTTAACACATTATACTGAGGTTAAGTGACAATGACGATAACATTATCTCAGAACCTATAATGAATCACAATAACATCTATGTCTACCATCAATAAGCTTACCATCCACTTAAGATAATCATTTCTTTGCACAGGTAAGTTATAATTACTTAGTTATTCTGTTTTGGCAAGAAATACCAATATGGCAACAAGGAAATATAACCCATGGCTATATTATGTATCAATATGTGGCAATAACTGACTTTGTACCTTTTAGATGTGTATAATTTCATATGTATAGTGTTTAAAAGAACATCTTTTTATACTAGGAAGACTTGAAGCATCATATTACACCATAATCACTGGTTGCTGCACCATACTGTGTCACTGTAAGTCACTGTAAGTCACTAGAAGTCACTGTACCTGATATTTCTGAATAAAGGTGTAAATATTACCGATGGATATTGAAACTAATTATAACCCTCGAAAATTATAAGCCTAGTTCAACTGCTTAACACACACACACACACACACATGTATTGATCAGAGGTCAGGAGTGCCACCGCCGCCCTCCTCCGTGTTGTGGCACTGTGGGCGGCCGGCCATGTCGTGACCCGGGACGTCAACAAGATGGCGGCGCCTGACCTCCTGTATCCCCAAATGGTCCTAAATGTTGACCTAACCAACAAAAGGAAGAATTAAACTTTTTAAAGTAAAGTCTTGACCAACACCTTAGCTCATGATCAGGAAAGTTCACTGTAACTAGGAAGGTTAGCCTCCAGGTACGCAAATTACCTTCTCAAACAAGTAATTACCTTCACTGCCATCAGCCCAGGTGACACAGGTATAAGAAGACAACAATGAAACACTACAACTCGTGATGTCAAGGTCCTGGGGAAAATCTTCTCCACTACGTTGCCTTTATAGATAGATAGATAGATAGATAGATAGATAGATAGATAGATAGATAGATTGATTGATAGATAGGTAGATAGGTAGATAGATAGATAGATAGATAGATAGATAGATAGATAGATAGATAGATAGATAGATAGATAGATAGATAGATAGATAGATAGATAGATAGGTAGATAGATAGATAGATAGACTGACAGAGAGATTACTGTTCACTATAGATCACCAGACAAGAGAGTAACAATGGAGAGAGGATCGAGTTGACATAAACGCAACAAACATCAATCAATCAATCAATCAATCACTGAAGACATTATAAAAACTGGTGAACAGATTATTGGAAACAAAAATGACGAATATGGGTTAAAATCTTATGCTGTAAAGACTAAAGTAACGGTGGTCTCGAAAATGGTCATAAATCCTAAAATAAAATAAAAATATGGCAGGTAAGAGAAACAAGTAAAAACTGCGTATGTTTAAGAAGTAGCATTAACTCTGATGGTAGACGTATAGAAGACATAACAAGAATAGGTCAAGTAAAACCATATAATAATCTAAAAGACCTAATTAACAGGAACATTAACTTCACCTTGAGAAAAAGTCTGCTGAAAGGCTATATATGGCCAGGACTGATGTATGGGTCAGAGCCGTGGACACTTTCAGCAGACACCAGGTTGTGGAGGCCTTTGATGTGTGGTGTTATAGGTGAATGTTAAGAATAAGCTACACGGACAGTAAACAAATTAACAAGTACTAAGATCAACAAAAACTTCAAGAGAAATATTTAGTAATAAATCGTAACAAAGTGATTTTTTTTCCTAATTAAGTTTTAGCAGGAGAATTAATATCGCCGTCAAGATGTGAATAACACCTATGTTCCTCCTGTCAAGCTATATGACACCCATGTTCCTCCTGTCAAGCTATATGACACCCATGTTCCTCCTGTCAAGCTATATAACACCCATGTTCCTACTGCCAAGCTATATGACACCCATGTTCCTACTGTCAAGCTATATGACACCCATGTTCCTACTGTCAAGCTGTATGACACCCAT
Source organism: Homarus americanus (assembly GCF_018991925.1). Classification (NCBI taxonomy): domain Eukaryota; kingdom Metazoa; phylum Arthropoda; class Malacostraca; order Decapoda; family Nephropidae; genus Homarus; species Homarus americanus. The sequence continues at coordinate 3,061 of NW_024713571.1, read as the reverse complement.
GTTCCTCCTGTCAAGGTCTAAGACACCTATGCTCCTCCTGTCAAGCTATATGACACCCATGTTCCTACTGTCAAGCTATATGACACCCATGTTCCTACTGTCAAGCTATATGACACCCATGTATCCTATGCTCCTCCTGTCAAGCTATATGACACCCATGTTCCTACTGTCAAGCTATATGACACCCATGTTCCTACTGTCAAGCTATATGACACCCATGTTCCTACTGTCAAGCTATATGACACCCATGTTCCTACTGTCAAGCTGTATCCATGTTCCTACTGTCAAGCTATATGACACCCATGTTCCTACTGTCAAGCTGTATGACACCCATGTTCCTACTGTCAAGCTATATGACACCTATGTTCCTCCTGTCAAGCAATATGACACCCACGTTCCAGCTGCCAAGTGATTAATTATGACACCTGTGTACCAGCCTCGACTCTGCCACACCTGCGACACAGAACCACTCGAGGGGATGATATTGGATTTCTCTATGACCATAAGAGTTTGTGGACTATTGTTCGTAATATTACCACATTGTCACGTCTTTTAACTCATCCTTCCACAAAAAATAGCACAGATTTACTAGCCGATTACTTACTAGCAGTACTGTATTTAAGAGACCTGAGATACAGAAATAGCCAGAGACAATTTACTAGTTATGGGATTTCATACGTGACACACACACACACACACACACACACACACACACACGAGAACATACATAAAGATGATAAAAAATAGTAAGTCATGAATAACAATGTAATTATAAGGATGTTATGGTATAATTACACGTTATTACCGGTTATACAGGTGAAAAGTATATACCTCACAAAATGGCGGCGTGTCGGCCATCTTAAAGACTCCCCAGATGAGATACTGTCATCACAAGACTTATCAGGCCAAGACCGTGTAATTATTAGGAATGTTATGTAGAATCAATACCTCTCTTGTTCACCTGGATAATCAAGACGTTTTAGTTCAGGTGTAATTCTAGTTCAGGTGTAATTCTAGTTCAGGTGTAATTCTAGTTCAGGTGTAATTTTAGTTCAGGTGTAATTCTAGTTCAGGTGTAATTTCAGTTCAGGTGTAATTCAAGTTCAGGTGTAATTTTAGTTCAGGTGTAATTCTAGTTCAGGAGTAATTCTTAGGACTGTCAGTTCCCCAGACAGGACACGACAAGGCGAATCTTACAGAGATGTTGAAGGGGTTAGCAGAAGGAAACCCAAATTAATGTTTTCGAGACGTCACAGGTCACCAACACACGAGGACACAACAACACACGAGGACACAACAACACACGAGGACACAACAACACACGAGGACACAACAACAACAAGAGGACACAACAACACACGAGGACACAACAACACACGAGGACACAACAACACACGAGGACACACACAACAACACACGAGGACACAACAAACACACGAGGACACAACAACACACGAGGACACAACAACACACGAGGACACAACAACAAGAGGACACAACAACAACAAGAGGACACAACAACAAGAGGACACAACAACAAGGACACAACAACAGAGGACACAACAACAAGAGGACACAACAACACACGAGGACACAACAACAAGAGGACACAACAACACACGAGGACACAACAACACACGAGGACACAACAACACACGAGGACACAACAACACACGAGGACACAACAACACACGAGGACACAACAACACACGAGGACACAACAACACACGAGGACACAACAACAACATACATCACAGCCACACAGGTAAGGAACACAAAATGGCTGACCAGATGTAAACACTATAGCATCGTGTGGATTCGATTTCTAAAGTACTAATCTCGAGTCGAAATCTAATCATGTTGGTGGCGGAGGAATACCAATGGATTTTTATGATTTAAGTAGTTCCACCACACCTCCTTCCTCCTCCCCACTCCCATGCACAGGACCGCCCTATCAAAACCACCTTCCATAACATCGATTCAGAGATAATTTAAGAACTTGTTTGTACAGGTAATGAATAGTTGCTAGTGATAGGTGCTACTACCGTGTAAACTATCACAACTAGCAGTTTTGGTCAGGGGTTAAAGAGGTGATTTGAGTCTATAATAGCATAGTAAATAAGGCAAAATACCAAGTGATGATTAACTAGAAATTTATTTACTCCTCAATGGAAAATAGTCGAATATATATATAACTGAAGTTGAATGATGGTCGCCCTACTACAGGTCACTCACAACCTTATGTTAGGTTAGGTTAGGTTAGGTTTGGTTTAGGTTAGGTTAGGTTAGGTTTAGGTTAGGTTAGGTGTAGTAAATAGTAAACTCTCAAAGGTCTGGTGTAAGGGTTGTGACCTGTTGTGACCTGTTGTGACCTGTTTTGACCTGTCTAACAATGTCGTCACAACACCAAGATAGTTCTTTTTTCTTTTGAGACCAAAACTTTACCAACAGCGGTATATGTTTGGGTACTTTCAAAGCCAGTACTTGACAACAGTGTGTAAGAGAGAGCCAGTACTTGCCAACGGTGTGTAAGAGCCAGTACTTGCCAACAGTGTGTAACAAAGAGCCAGTACTTGCCAACAGTGTGTAACAAAGAGCCAGTACTTGCCAACAGTGTGTAACAAAGAGCCAGTACTTGCCAACAGTGTGTAACAAAGAGCCAGTACTTGCCAACGGTGTGTAAGAGCCAGTACTTGCCAACAGTGTGTAAGAGCCAGTACTTGCCAACAGTGTGTAACAAAGAGCCAGTACTTGCCAACAGTGTGTAACAAAGAGCCAGTACTTGCCAACAGTGTGTAAGAGCCAGTACTTGGCCAACAGTGTGTAACAAAGAGTCAGTACTTGCCAAAAATGTGTAAGAGCCAGTACTTGCCAACAGTGTGTAACAAAGAGCCAGTACTTGCCAGCAGTGTGTAAGAGCCAGTACTTGGCCAACAGTGTGTAACAAAGAGTCAGTACTTGCCAACAGTGTGTAAGAGCCAGTACTTGGCCAACAGTGTGTAAGAGCCAGTACTTGGCCACCAGTGTGTAACAAAGAGTCAGTACTTGCCAACAGTGTGTA
>NW_024713570.1:0-8479 GCF_018991925.1 Homarus americanus | reverse complement strand
ACGACGACTTAGGTCACTTGGGACACCCACGCCAGAGCTGAGGGCCATCTACAACGCCTTTATTCTCCCCAAACTAACGTATGCGTCACCAGCCTGGTAGTCTTCTCTTAACTCCGTCCAACAACGTCAGCTAGAGAAGGTACAGAAAAGGGCCTGCAGAATCATGCTCGGCGCAAAATACTCCGGCTACACCAACGCTCTTTCCACCTTGGAAATGCCATCCCTCAGTGACCTCCACCACCAAGCACTGGAAAGGTTTGGCAGTGGACTACTGCACCACCCTCGTCATCGCCACCTCCTGCCACCTGCAACCCCCCACCCAACTCGCGCAGTCCGCCACTACAACAAAATTCAGCCCATAAGAGCCTGCACCCATAGATATAAGAACAGCACTATCCCATCTATTGTTAAAATAATAAACAACTCCTGATTTATGTACTGTACAGCCCTGTAAATGTATTCAATGCATATTATATCATTATGTCTAAATCAAATGTCTGTATATTTTCAGCCACCGTCCAAGTCCTAATAAACCGTTTATTATTATTAATATTTATTATCACACACACACACACACACACACACACACACACACACACACACACACACACACACACACACACACACACACACACACACACACACACACACACCACACACACACACACACACACACACACACACACACACACACACACACACACACACACACACTCACACACACACACACACACACTCACACACACACACACACACACACACACACACACACACACACACACACACACACACTCCTCAGTTACAGATATTACCACACGCAAAAAAACAAAACAAAAAATCACCCTTAGTTATGGACACTACCACAAGTAAAAACCCTGAAAACCATCGACGCTACCACACACAAAGAAACCTTAAAGAGTCTCCACACGCAAACATCCTTAGAACCAACACACGCAAAACGTCATTAAGAGCTGTGTGTGTGTGTGTGTGTGTGTGTGTGTTGGGGGTAAGGGGGTGTGGAATCTTCAGGTAAACCATCCCTTACTAAGACACAAAGAAACATTACATTAAGATAAAAATTCCATGGGTTTAAATAGCAACCTGGAAGTGAACTATATCTCTCAAGTGTTTCATCAAGGTAGATTGTCTTCACGCGAACACTTAATTACAGGTAGATGAAAATAATTATCTTAAAAGTGATTCCTTGTATACCTGCGGCGACTCTTTTAGTAGACAACCTCATCTAAAGTGGAGTTTCATAATCTCTCTATGTTCCACAGCCAAAATATTACACAAGACTTTCTTGCTCTGAATGACATGGCAAAATACATGCAAATTAAGCTATTTATATGTAAATAACACTAATTACAAGATACTGGCAAGCACAAGCCGAGTGACACATACATGAATGAACCAGTGGTGCTCCAGATACATTTATATACTGCATACTGTCTACAATCCCACTACGAGCCAGAACTCACGGCAACACAGGGTTCATTTAGACGAACCTCCGAGAGACAAAGTTCATCTAGACGAAGCTCCGAGACGCTTTAAGCAATGCATGAGAATATTCAAATTCACTATTTTTCTCATCACTATTAATTGGAATAATGAGGACACGAGATATTTCTCAGTTAAATAGAGGAAAAAATATGTATTAGTGAGAGAACCAACCAGGGAAGAACGTGTACACAACGAATAAAGGTCAGGACGGCATAATTTGAATACTCCGCTTGGTATCAAAGGTTCATCAGTGTTTGACCTTACTTGAGTTTCACTCTTGCGAATTCGAACCACTCAGCTCATGGAAGACAATGAAGCACTGATTTAATAGACGGAGGAGAGAGAGAGAGAGAGAGAGAGAGAGAGTGTGTGTGTGTGTGTGTGTGTGTGTGTGTGTGTCCCAACTTAAACCCTCCTAAATTATAATATTATTTGTTTAATTTCGTATTTAAGGATCAGTTGCCGGATTTATTGATCTTGGGAGAGAATTTACTTGACCTGAGACTAAAATCCTTTAACCTGGTGCGGAATTCGATGACCTCATGCACAACCTGACGAAACGAGATAAAAATAAAAGAAAGAAAACCGGCCAGAGACTAAACTAGGTCACTCGGTCAGCTCAGGTCGAGGCAAATCTTCACAGTCCTCTCAAAACATAATTCTTTTTTTACATCTTACAGTAAAAAGATAATTCACCTGAACTTTCTTCCCTAATCTCATCTTATTACCTCTCATCGCTACAGTCTGTCCTGTTTAATGACTCACAGGAAGTAAGACACGAAATATTAATTGAAATATTAGAACAATTATCCAAACTTGAAAAATACGAAAAAATAAATAAAATGACCAACTGGTGAAGAGGGCCAGGGGAAGGCAGTGACTGTGATGGGTGAATAAAATTAAACACTGGGTCCACAGAAAGATAAAAAAACCTTAGAAAATTGGTAAAAACAGCCCGAGAACATTTAGAGTGGGGGACTGTGGTTGCCAACCCTCAGATATAAGGACGGTACTGATTGAGTGATTGAAGAGTAAGTCTATTTAACAATATACAAGTGAATATAGTTAAAAAAAAAGATTTGAAGCAGTGATCACTATATAACTGTATAGTAACTTTTGCTCCACCCTGTATAACACTTGTCCAAACATGTATTTGACACGAGTTCAGTGCAATAGTGACATATCTCTATCTCAACCGTGTTCTTAGGAGGTCTCAAACAACAAAATCTTCAGGATGTATCAAACACGTTTTCAACACGTCCTCAATACGTTCCTAACACGTCTCCAACACGTCCTCAATACGTTCCTAACACGCCTCCAACACGTCCTCAATACGTTCCTAACACGTCTCCAACACGTCCTCAATACGTTCCTAACACGTCTCCAACACGTCCTCAATACGTTTCTAACACGTCTCCAACACGTCTCCAACACGTCCTCAATAAGTTCCTAACAAGTCTCCAACACGTCCTCAATACGTTCCTAACACGTCTCCAACACGTCCTCAATACGTTCCTAACACGTCTACAGCACGTCCTCAATACGTTCCTATCACGTTTCTAACACGTCCTCAATACGTTCCTAACACGTCTCCAACACGTCCTCAATACGTTCCTAACAAGTCTCCAACACGTCCTCAATACGTTCCTAACACGACTCAAGTCATCTCCAACACGTATCACTCACGCTCTCAACCCACACTACACACTCGGGTCCAGACATCGGCGTCGAGTTTGACCCCACGTGATCCTCCAACTCACTCGTTTCTGCTACTTAAGATCGTTCATGTCATCCTCGAGGCAGTGATCTCCTCGGCTTTGATATGAAGTGGTAGGTGAGCCTGACAGGTGTGTAATGAACTCTGGTTCCCTCTCCACGGTTCACCTGAAGATTAGCCCTCCCCTCCCCCTACCTTATTTTACCTTAATATTAATCACCGTAACACTAACCTAACCTAATGTATTACTTAACCTAATCTATAACCAAACTAAAGATAACTTAACCCACCAGGTGTAATAAGTTGAGAAGGGGGATATTAATCTTCAGGTGATCTCTCTTCACCTGTATTACGTCACTCTCTTGAGGTCTGTAATTCCAGCAGTTATGGAGGTTAAGTGTAAAGGTCTTTTTTGTTTATTTAATCTTAAAATAGACGTAAGAGAAGAAAGGATGAGGGTTAAATGGACGAGGATGAAATAGAAGAGTTGTAATGATAAAACTAGTCGTGTTAATATGAGGAATAATGATAATAGTGGGAGGATAAAGGAGAACAAAGGAGATAAAAAGAAAAAACAAGGAGGAAGGAAGAAAATAAAAGGATGAGTCGAGGAAGAAAATAAAATAAAGTAGTAAGTGTTTTCTAGTTACGGACAAGAGGAAGAACTGGTCGTCCTGGTACGTCTAACCTAACCTAACCTAACCTAACCTAACCTAACCTAACCTAACCTAACCTAACCTAACCTAACCTAACCTGTTGTGTTGGTCTATCAAGCACTGCCATAAACCACATGATGGATTAGCTGGGCTCGAGTTAGCTTAGACATTCATCATCATTCACCCTAATGCCATGACTTACACCTCGTCCGCCTGTGTGTTGATTCTTCCTATTTACATAAAACTACCAGCTTAGGATTTTTGACTCGACAAACTTTTTTATTTTTTATTTTTTTTTAAGTAACTTGTAAATTTTATGAATATTAGTTACGTATGTGTTACCTCTAATTTCATATCTGTATTATCTTCACCCAAACACGTATCATTAAAGTTTCAAATATGTATCACAACCAATTTTAAATACGTATCGTCACCAGTTTCAAACGCGTATTATTACAAGTTTTAAACACGTATCAACAACAGTTTCACAGTTTTATCTTTCTCATTTAATGGTTCCAAACATCAAATAATTACTGCCAACAAAAACCTATATATCCCTCAACCCTCCCAGCCCCCACCTAATCCACACTCCTACCCCTTAATTCACACTCCTACCCCTTAATCCACACTCCTACCCCTTAATCCACACTCCTACCCCACAATCCTCACTCCTACCCCTTAATCCACACTCCTACCCCTTAATCCACACTCCTACCCCTTAATCCTCACTCCTACCCCTTAATCCTCACTCCTACCCCTTAATCCACACTCCTACCCCTTAATCCACACTCCTACCCCTTAATCCTCACTCCTACCCCTTAATCACACTCCTGCCTTAATCCTCCTCCTACCCCTTAATCCTCACTCCCTACCCTTAATCCTCCTCCTGCCTTAATCCTGCTCCTACCCCTTAATCCTCACTCCTATCCATAATCACCTCTACCCCTTAATCCTCCCTATACCCACAATCCTTACTCCTACCCTCCCTTGCACTCTTCCATTAAGTGATATTCAAATTCTCCGTAAGTTATATTATGCTGCTTGAGGGTGTCAGTAAGCTCTTGATTTTTGTTTGCTTGAGAGTCTGGAGTGTGCAAGCAGTGGAGGAGAGAGGGAGAGAGACAGTGGGTGAGAGAGGGAAATGCTATCGTGTCTTACAAGAAGGGCTCAGGAGTTCGCCAGCATGCCAAGTAGGTTGGCAAATCTAATCGTAATAGAGTTATTATCTGTTGAGGCATTCATGGAATACCATCAATCAGGATCTCTCTTGTTCTGCCCTCCTCCCCCCCCACCCACCCACACATTGCCAGCGAGCCAGCCTGCCACGGTCCCTAGTTTGACACCTATCTGCCCAGCCCAGCCCAGCCCCGCCCCGTCCCGCCTCACCACGCCCCGCCTCGCCCAGCCCACTGCTACGTCCGGGGTGAGGAGAAACAAGAGAAATTTAATAAGAAGAATTGTAATAATTATATGGACGAGAAAACCGAAATAAAGGAAATTTTCGAACTTCCAAAAGAATAGCAAATAAACATCTCCCGAGCGGCAAACACTTTCTCGAGTTATTTTGAGAACGCGCACGGACGCACGCACGCACGCACGGACGCACGCACGCACGCACGGACGCGCGCACGCACACGGAGGACCAATACCAAACAGAACAAGAAGAAAAACAGATGAAAAAAAGTTGAACTAGCATAAGCAGTTATTTGTCCCTAAGGACCCAACACCCACCACCATCACCACTAACTACCCCACCCTTACCTCACTTACAGACACTGCCCCTACCACCCCACCACCACCATCACCACCCCAACTACCCCACCCTTACCTCACCACCAGACACTACCCCTACCACCCCACACCACCCCTCTCACCACCCCCATACCCCACCCCTCCTCACCACCACACACTACCCCTACCACCCCACCACCACCCTCACCACCCCCAACTACCCCACCCTCACCTCACCACAGACACTACCCCTACCACCCCACCACCACCATCACACAACTTCTCCCCACCCTTACCTCTGCCCAGACACTACCCCTACCACCCCACCACCACCCTCACCACCCCAGCTACCCCCACCCTCACCTCACCACCACACACTACCCCTACCACCCCCCACCACCACCCTCACCACCTTCCCACCCTCACCTCACCACCACACACTACCCCTACCACCCCACCACCACCCTCACCACCCCAACTACCCCACCCTCACCTCACCACCACACACTACCCCTACCACCCCACCACCACCCTTCACCGTAACATGAGTCAACATATCAACACCAACATTCATTATACACACACTTCCAAAACTGCTAGTGGAGAGTTGCAAAAATACCTCCAGTAGCGATAACGAATGCAGTGTAAGCAAGAGGACCAGTGAAGGAGTCGAGGCGTCCTGATGCAACAGTCCACAAAATTATACCCAAGATGGAACTGACTGTAAACATCATGAGATAAACGAGACAAGAGCGTCGAGGTGAGGTTAGGTTAGGTTAGGTTAGGTTAGGTTAGGTTAGGTTAGGTTAGGTTAGGTTAAGTTAGGTTAGGTTAGGTTAGGTTAGGTTAGTATAAGGATCAACAGTGATGCCCTGATGTGTTAGACTTGGGTCAAGAAATGTACAACAAATGTCTAGCACAGATAAACACCTTATACTTCTCTGTAATTTTGTAACTTTTTGTTTGCTTTTAATGTGTCTTTTAAAGGTTCGATATTAACATCACTCCCAGACCGGATACATGGAGCTGTGCCTCGCTACCAACCCTAATATTTGGAGTAAGAAGCCATTCACACCTCTGATACCAACCTGGATCTAACTGGTACTCCTCACACTACACCCAGACATCATTACCAACCCTGATACTTTGGGCGTCGGTGACTTAACATTAGATCCAGACGGTGTTACCTACCCTCGTGGTTAAGTGGAACCTGCATGGTCGCCACTGATGGAGCTGATAGCGAAGTTAAGGCGTCGCTGTTACCCGCACTACATGGTTAGTCCCAGTTGTAATGATGCAGGACGATGGGAAAGAAATCGTCCCTCCTCGCTTGATTTACGATACCTACTAAATCACCGTGATTCCTAGCATCATCCTTCGCCCAGGTATCGTGGATGACGGTCGCAACCATCCACCATCTCTCCACCTCGCCCTGGCTAACTAGTGGTTCTCTTGCGACTCCCAGATAAACACTTCTCTCTCTCTCTCTCTCTCTCTCTCTCTCTCTCCTCTCTCTCTCTCTCCTGGGCCAGACTAAGCTGTATTTTCGAGAGTATACCCCGGGCTTGAGGGCCTCGAAGCCACCAGTACATGTTATATTATTTCTCAATTGATGGTGTGGATGGTGATGAGAATTATCAAGGTGAGCACGAGATGAGATGGGAGGGACACCACTACCCTGATGGATGCTTCTTGCTGCTGAGTTCACCTTACACACACACACACACACACACACACACACACTAAATAAAAGTGTGTTGGACGGGACTAGAAAGGTCAGGTAGTGATCATAGCTTCAACAGTACTTTCTTATTTACCTTTTTATGAGAACTTCAGCTTGTCGGAGGTTGAGGTACGAAGGTATTTCTCTTTATCCATTACTTTACTGACTACATAAACAGTTTCAGATGGTTTATTGACATTCTGTTCTTCTTCTTCTTATTATTATTATTATTATTAACCTCGACATTGCTTTTTGTTTAATACGATTTGCTGTTCATTTGTTTTTTCTATTTTCTATGTTATTTTTGTAGTTTATTTTGGACGCTCATACTGTTGTTGTTAATGATGATGAAGATTGGAATTATTGTAAAATTACATTAGGTTAGGATAGGTTAGGATAAGTTAAATTAACCCTAATACTCGTCAAGCTGAAGATACAAACCAACAGAAGCGTCCCGTCTTTACCTCGACAACACAACCTCCTAACAACTCAATTCACTCCCACTGAACGTAAACAACACCCAATTGTCCTCTACCCAGCATGACCTCACACGACAAACAACAATCACCACAAATAAACAACACCATAAACATCTAGTTAATCATGATAGACAACTCGCTCAGACATCACAGCCGAACATTAAAACAACCCCCAAAGAACTTGTTTAAGATAACTTGTGCAAACTTCCAAACGATAAGAAGGTTTAAGGCAACTTGTCCCACACATTTAATTAACTAGACGTTTAGTTAAAAAAGACTACATGCTAGGACCGCCACGTAACATATATAACAAACTCATTTAGGCAACTTATCTAAAATTCCCGAACAGTAAATTACTTAACTAACTCACCTGATTACTGAGTAAAATAAGGAAAACATTAGGAATAAACCTCCATCTCTTGAGTCGTATTTCCTTCAATATCAAATAAGGAAAATCTTCATTAGACTTATATTTTTTCCCCTATAACTAAGGAATAAGAGAAATTCACTTTGTCTTGACCCCTTCGCAATACCCAGGAAACATCTCTGTCTCCGCTCTAGTTGGTCAGGAATTAAGAACTTTCACGAATGAATATGCAACTACTCAAATAAGCGTGAAAATGAGTGTCTTACACCTCACCACGGTAATGAGGTGTAAGGTAACGAGTAA
>NW_024713569.1:0-10247 GCF_018991925.1 Homarus americanus | reverse complement strand
TAAGTTGAGGTGTTGTACTGACTGATTGTTCTGTTTTCCTATTGGCTGTAATTTGATGATGTTACCTCTTATGCCACCTATCACATTTAAGTAAGAGATTACTGGCAGAATGCAATATTACGACAGCACTATCCATTGTTTTGGGGCGCCGCCTCCCCTAGGAGGACCTATTGTGAGCCACAAGCCTTGGTAGGGTACCTGGGAGCAGTGGCGACCCATAAAGAGACCTGGGGGGAGCCACCCCCTCTGGAAGGGTCCCTCAAGGCGCCACCGCCACTGGCAGGAACTCTGGGAGCACCACGAACCCTAGGAACGTACCTGGAAGCGCCCCCCTCCCTGGAGAGGCCCCATGGATCATGGCTGTCCCTGTGAGGGCCCCTAGGGTCGCCAATGCCCCTAGCAGGGCCCATGGGGGCGCCGCCGTCCCTGTGATGGTTCCTAGAAGCGTTGCCGTCCCTGCAAGGGACCCTTGGAGCGTTGCCTTCCCTGAGAGGCCCATGGAAGTTCGGAATTTCCTGGAGGAGCCCCTGTGGACGTCGCCTTCCCAGAAAAGGCCCCTAGGATTGCAGTTGTCCTGAGTGCCCCTGAGGTGGATCCAGCTCCTGACAGGTCCCTGAGGCCACCGCCTACCTGAAAGCCCTGGGGAACGCCTCCATGCCTGGGGGATGGCCAAGTGACCTCACGGGGATAACGGCGATCCCAGGGGTCCACTACAGGGGACAGGGAACCTTGCAAGTGTTCCCAGTTGGCAGCGCCCCGGGGCCATAAGCCTGATGGCGCATTCAGAATTTTCCCTTCAGAGGCAGTGTCTCCCCCAGGATCCCTCTGGGCGCCTCCCCTTTGGGGAACCTGCCAGGGGCTGTGGCGCCTCTATGGGACCTTCTAGGGACATCGGCGCTGGAATGGGCCCTCCTAGTGGCAGGGGAGGCCTTTCCAGGGGTGGCAGAGACTCTGCCAGGGGCGACGGAGCCCCCAGGGACCCTTCCACATGCAGCATCGCCCCAAGAACTTCATATTTTTGTCGTACATTTTGCATTCGTCCAGTAATCCCTTACTTAACTGTGATTGGTGGTGCAAGATGTGACGTCATCAAATTACAGCCAATAGGAGAACAGAGGAAACAGTCAGCACAATACCCCATCTTATGCTTTGCTGTTGGATATTTATTCTCGTTTCACTATTTAAACTCTGGGAGATATAAATAACGTTAAGTAAATACACCGCCCATCGCATTTTCAGTATTATCGCAACCTGAATTATGAAAAGGAGAATAAATATCCAACAGCAAAACATAAGTTGAGGTGTTGTACTGACTGATTGTTCTGTTTTCCTATTGGCTGTAATTTGATGATGTTACCTCTTATGCCACCTATCACATTTAAGTAAGAGATTACTGGCAGAAAGCAATATTACGACAACACTATCCATTGTTTTGGGGCGCCGCCTCCCCTAGGAGGACCTATTGTGAGCCACAAGCCTTGGTAGGGTACCTGGGAGCAGTGGCGACCCATAAAGAGGCCTGGGGGGAGCCACCCCCTCTGGAAGGGTCCCTCAAGGCGCCACCGCCACTGGCAGGGCCTCTGGGAGCACCACGATCCCTAGGAACGTACCTGGAAGCGCCCCCGTCCCTGGAAAGGCCCCATGGATCATGGCTGTCCCTGTGAGGGCCCCTAGGGTCGCCAATGCCCCTAGCAGGGCCCATGGGGGCGCCGCCGTCCCTGTGATGGTTCCTAGAAGCGTTGCCGTCCCTGCAAGGGACCCTTGGAGCGTTGCCTTCCCTGAGAGGCCCATGGAAGTTCGGAATTTCCTGGAGGAGCCCCTGTGGACGTCGCCTTCCCAGTAAAGGCCACTAGGATTGCAGTTGTCCCTAAGAGTTCCCCTGGTGGATCCAGCTTCCTTGACAGGTCCCCTGGGGGCACCGCCTACCCTGAGAGGGCCCTGGGAACGCCTCCATGCCTGGGATGGCCAAGTGACCCTCACAGGGATAACGGCGATCCCAGGGTCCCTTACAGGGACGGGGGCGCCTTGAAGGGTGTTCCCAGGGACGGCGGCGCCCCAAGGGGCCATAGCGCAGCGGTGGCGCATTCAGGTGCCCTTCCAGAGGCGGTGTCTCCCCCAGGATCCCTCTATGGAGCGCCTCTGCCCCCAAGGAACCTGCCAGGGGCTGTGGCGCCTCTATGGGACCTTCTAGGGACATCGGCGCTGGAATGGGCCCTCCTAGTGGCAGGGGAGGCCTTTCCAGGGGTGGCAGAGACTCTGCCAGGGGCGACGGAGCCCCCAGGGACCCTTCCACATGCAGCATCGCCCCAAGAACTTCATATTTTTGTCGTACATTTTGCATTCGTCCAGTAATCCCTTACTTAACTGTGATTGGTGGTGCAAGATGTGACGTCATCAAATTACAGCCAATAGGAGAACAGAGGAAACAGTCAGCACAACACCCCATCTTATGCTTTGCTGTTGGATATTTATTCTCGTTTCACTATTTAAACTCTGGGAGATATAAATAACGTTAAGTAAATACACCGCCCATCGCATTTTCAGTATTATCGCAACCTGAATTATGAAAAGGAGAATAAATATCCAACAGCAAAACATAAGTTGAGGTGTTGTACTGACTGATTGTTCTGTTTTCCTATTGGCTGTAATTTGATGATGTTACCTCTTATGCCACCTATCACATTTAAGTAAGAGATTACTGGCAGAATGCAATATTACGACAGCACTATCCATTGTTTTGGGGCGCCGCCTCCCCTAGGAGGACCTATTGTGAGCCACAAGCCTTGGTAGGGTACCTGGGAGCAGTGGCGACCCATAAAGAGGCCTGGGGGGAGCCACCCCCTCTGGAAGGGTCCCTCAAGGCGCCACCGCCACTGGCAGGGCCTCTGGGAGCACCACGATCCCTAGGAACGTACCTGGAAGCGCCCCCGTCCCTGGAAAGGCCCCATGGATCATGGCTGTCCCTGTGAGGGCCCCTAGGGTCGCCAATGCCCCTAGCAGGGCCCATGGGGGCGCCGCCGTCCCTGTGATGGTTCCTAGAAGCGTTGCCGTCCCTGCAAGGGACCCTTGGAGCGTTGCCTACCCTGAGAGGCCCATGGAAGTTCGGAATTTCCTAGAGGAGCCCCTGTGGACGTCGCCTTCCCAGAAAAGGCCCCTAGGATTGCAGTTGTCCCTAAGAGTGCCCCTGGTGGATCCAGCTCCCCTGACAGGTCCCCTGGGGGCACCGCCTACCCTGAGAGGGCCCTGGGAACGCCTCCATGCCTGGGATGGCCAAGTGACCCTCACAGGGATAACGGCGATCCCAGGGTCCCTTACAGGGACGGGGGCGCCTTGAAGGGTGTTCCCAGGGACGGCGGCGCCCCAAGGGGCCATAGCGCAGCGGTGGCGCATTCAGGTGCCCTTCCAGAGGCGGTGTCTCCCCCAGGATCCCTCTATGGAGCGCCTCTGCCCCCCAAGGAACCTGCCAGGGACTGTGGCGCCTCTATGGGACCTTCTAGGGACATCGGCGCTGGAATGGGCCCTCCTAGTGGCAGGGGAGGCCTTTCCAGGGGTGGCAGAGACTCTGCCAGGGGCGACGGAGCCCCCAGGGACCCTTCCACATGCAGCATCGCCCCAAGAACTTCATATTTTTGTCGTACATTTTGCATTCGTCCAGTAATCCCTTATTTAACTGTGATTGGTGGTGCAAGATGTGACGTCATCAAATTACAGCCAATAGGAGAACAGAGGAAACAGTCAGCACAACACCCCATCTTATGCTTTGCTGTTGGATATTTATTCTCGTTTCACTATTTAAACTCTGGGAGATATAAATAACGTTAAGTAAATACACCGCCCATCGCATTTTCAGTATTATCGCAACCTGAATTATGAAAAGGAGAATAAATATCCAACAGCAAAACATAAGTTGAGGTGTTGTACTGACTGATTGTTCTGTTTTCCTATTGGCTGTAATTTGATGATGTTACCTCTTATGCCACCTATCACATTTAAGTAAGAGATTACTGGCAGAATGCAATATTACGACAGCACTATCCATTGTTTTGGGGCGCCGCCTCCCCTAGGAGGACCTATTGTGAGCCACAAGCCTTGGTAGGGTACCTGGGAGCAGTGGCGACCCATAAAGAGGCCTGGGGGGAGCCACCCCCTCTGGAAGGGTCCCTCAAGGCGCCACCGCCACTGGCAGGGCCTCTGGGAGCACCACGATCCCTAGGAACGTACCTGGAAGCGCCCCCGTCCCTGGAAAGGCCCCATGGATCATGGCTGTCCCTGTGAGGGCCCCTAGGGTCGCCAATGCCCCTAGCAGGGCCCATGGGGGCGCCGCCGTCCCTGTGATGGTTCCTAGAAGCGTTGCCGTCCCTGCAAGGGACCCTTGGAGCGTTGCCTTCCCTGAGAGGCCCATGGAAGTTCGGAATTTCCTGGAGGAGCCCCTGTGGACGTCGCCTTCCCAGAAAAGGCCCCTAGGATTGCAGTTGTCCCTAAGAGTGCCCCTGGTGGATCCAGCTCCCCTGACAGGTCCCCTGGGGGCACCGCCTACCCTGAGAGGGCCCTGGGAACGCCTCCATGCCTGGGATGGCCAAGTGACCCTCACAGGGATAACGGCGATCCCAGGGTCCCTTACAGGGACGGGGGCGCCTTGAAGGGTGTTCCCAGGGACGGCGGCGCCCCAAGGGGCCATAGCGCAGCGGTGGCGCATTCAGGTGCCCTTCCAGAGGCGGTGTCTCCCCCAGGATCCCTCTATGGAGCGCCTCTGCCCCCAAGGAACCTGCCAGGGACTGTGGCGCCTCTATGGGACCTTCTAGGGACATCGGCGCTGGAATGGGCCCTCCTAGTGGCAGGGGAGGCCTTTCCAGGGGTGGCAGAGACTCTGCCAGGGGCGACGGAGCCCCCAGGGACCCTTCCACATGCAGCATCGCCCCAAGAACTTCATATTTTTGTCGTACATTTTGCATTCGTCCAGTAATCCCTTATTTAACTGTGATTGGTGGTGCAAGATGTGACGTCATCAAATTACAGCCAATAGGAGAACAGAGGAAACAGTCAGCACAACACCCCATCTTATGCTTTGCTGTTGGATATTTATTCTCGTTTCACTATTTAAACTCTGGGAGATATAAATAACGTTAAGTAAATACACCGCCCATCGCATTTTCAGTATTATCGCAACCTGAATTATGAAAAGGAGAATAAATATCCAACAGCAAAACATAAGTTGGGGCGTTGTGCTAATTGATTGCTCTGTTTTCCTATTGGCTGTAATTTGATGACACTATCTCTTATTCCACCAATGACAGTTAAGGAAGAGATTACTGGAAGAATGCAATATGTATGACACCACTATCCATTGTTTTGGGGCGCCACCTCCCCAAGGAGGACCTATTGTGAGCCATTGGACTTGGCAGGGTCCCTGAGAGCAGTGGCGCCCCATAAAAATGACTGGGGGGAGCCACGGCCTCTGGAAAGGCCCCTGAAGGCGCCACGCTGGTGGCATGGCCTCTGGGAGGGCCTCTGGGAGCACCACGGTCCCTAGGAACATACCTGGAGGCGCCTCCGTCCCTGGAAAAACTCCTGGGGTCACCGCTGTCCCTGTGAGGGCCCCTCGGGTCGCCAGCGCCCCTAGCAGGGCCCATGAGGGCGCCACCGTGTAAGTGAGGGTCCCTAGGAGTGTTCCCATCCCTGAGAGGTCCATGGAAACTCGGCTGTTTCTGGAGGAGCCCCTGAGATAGCCCCTAGGATTGCCGTTGTCCCTAAGAGCGCCCCTAGTGGATCCAGCATCCCCTGGTGGATCCAGCGCCCCTGCCAGGTCCCCTGGGGGCACCGGTGATCCTGAGAGGGCCCTGGGGGCGCCTCTGTGCCTGGCATGGCCAAGTGACCCTCACAGGTATAACTTCGATTCCAGGGTACCTTACAGGGATAGAAGCGCCTTCAGAGATATTCCCAGGGACGGCGACGTCCCAAGGGGCTCTACCACAGCGGTGACAACTTCAGGGGCCCTTCAGAGGTGGTGTCTTCCCCAGGGTACCTCTTTGGGGTGCCACTGCCCACAATTACCCTGCCAGGGGCTGTGGTGCCCCTATGGGTCCTTCTAGGGCCGGCGGCGCTGCTATAGGCCCTGCTAGTAGCAGTGGGTGCCTTCCAGGGGCTGCAGGGTCTTCGCCAGGGGCTACGCCGCCCCCAGGGGCCCTTCCACATGCGGCATCGCCCCAAAAACTTCATAGTTTAATCGTACATTTTGCATTCGTCCAGTAATCCCTTACTTAACTGTGATTGGTGGAATAAGAGGTAACGTCATCAAATTACAGCCAATAGGAGAACAGAGCAATCAGTCAGCACAACACCCCAACTTATGCTTTGCTGTTGGATATTTATTCTCGTTTCACTATTTAAATTCTGGGAGATATGACGTTAAATAAATACACCGCCCATCGCATTTTCAGTATTATCGCAACCTGAACAATGAAACGGAGAATAAATATCCAACAGCAAAACATAAGTTGGGGTGTTGTGCTAATTGAGTGCTCTATTTTCCTATTGGCTGTAATTTGATGACGTTTCCTCTTATTCCACCAATCACAGTTAAGTAAAAGATTACTGGAAGAATGCAATATGTCGACAACACTATCCATTATCTTGGGGCGCCGCCTCCCCTAGGAGTACCTATTGTGAGCCAAAGGCCTTGGCAAGGTCCCTGTGAACAGTGGCGTCCCATAAAGACGCCTGGGGGGAGCCACCGTCTCTGGGAGGGCCCCTAAACACGCCATGCAGCTGGCATGGCCTCTGGGAGTACCTCTGAGAGTACCACGGTCCTTAGGAACGTACATGGAGGCGCCCCAGGCCCTGGAAAAACCCCTGGGGTCACCGCTGTCCCAGTGAGGGCCCCTCTGATCGTCAGCGCCCCTAGCAGGGCCCATGGGGGCGGCGCCGCGTCTGTGAGGTTCCCTAGGAGCGTTGCGTCCCTGAGAGGCCCATGGAAACTCATCTGTTTCTGGATGAGCCCCTAAGAACGCCGCCTTCCCTGAGAAAGCCCCTAGGTTTGCCGTTGTCCCTAAGAGAGCCCCTGGTGCATCCAGCGCCTCTGACAGGTCCTTTGGGGGCACCGCTGACCCTGAGAGGGCCCGGGGGGCGCCTCAATGCCTGGCATGGCCAAGTGCTCCTCACAGGGATAACTTCGATGCCAGGGTCCCTTACTGGGACGGAAGCGCCTTCAGGGGTGTTCCCAGGGACGTCGACGTCCCCAGGGGCTCTACCACAGCGGTGACACCTTGAGGGGCCCTTTACAGTTTGTGTCTCCCTCAGGGTACCTCTTTGGGGCGCCACTGCCCACAATTTCCCTGCCAAAGGGCTGCCGCGCCCCTATGGGACCTCCTAGGCCCGGCTGGGTTGCTATGGGCCCTTTTAGTCGCAGAAGGTGCCTTTCCAGGGGCGGCAGGGTCTCTGCCAGGGGCGACGCGCCCCCAGAGGCCTTCCACATGCGGCATTGCCCCAAAAACCTCATTGTTTAGTTGTACATTTTGCATTCGTCCAGTAATCCCTTACTTAACTGTGATTGGTAGAATAAGAGGAAACGTCATCAAATTACAGCCAATAGGAGAACAGAGCAATCAGTCAGCACAACACCCCAACTTATGCTTTGCTGTTGGATATTTATTCTCGTTTCACTATTTAAATTCTGGGAGATATGACGTTAAATAAATACACCGCCCATCGCATTTTCATTATTATCGCAACCTGAACAATGAAACGGAGAATAAATATCCAACAGCAAAACATAAGTTGGGGTGTTGTGCTAAATGAGTGCTCTGTTTTCCTATTGGCTGTAATTTGATGACGTTTCCTCTTATTCCACCAATCACAGTTAAGTAAAAGATTACTTGAAGAATGCAATATGTCGACAATACTATCCATTATCTTGGGGCGCCGCCTCCCCTAGGAGTACCTATTGTGAGCCAAAGGCCTTGGCAAGGTCCCTGTGAACAGTGGCGTCCCATAAAGACGCCTGGGGGGAGCCACCGTCTCTGGGAGGGCCCCTAAACACGCCATGCAGCTGGCATGGCCTCTGGGAGTGCCTCTGGGAGTACCACGGTCCTTAGGAACGTACATGGAGGCGCCCCAGGCCCTGGAAAAACCCCTGGGGTCACCGCTGTCCCTACGAGGGCCCCTCTGATCGTCAGCGCCCCTAGCAGGGCCCATGGGGGCGCCGCCGCGTCTGTGAGGGTCCCTAGGAGCGTTGCCGTCCCTGAGAGGCCCATGGAAACTCAGCTGTTACTGGAGGAGCCCCTAAGAACGCCACCTTCCCTGTGAAAGCCCCTAGGTTTGCCGTTGTCCCTAAGAGAGCCCCTGGTGCATCCAGCGCCCCTGGTGGATCCAGCGCCTCTGATAGGTCCTTTGGGGGCACCGCCTACCCTGAGAGGGCCCGGGGGGCGCCTCATTGCCTGGCATGGCCAAGTGCTCCTCACAGGGATAACTTCGATCCCAGGGTCCCTTACAGGAACGGAAGCGCCTTCAGGGGTGTTCCCAGGGACGTCGACGTCCCCAGGGGCTCTACCACAGCGGTGACACCTTGAGGGGCCCTTTACAGGTTGTGTCTCCCTCAGGGTACCTCTTTGGGGCGCCACTGCCCACAATTACCCTGCCAAGGGGCTGCCGCGCCCCTATGGGCCCTCCTAGGCCCGGCTGGGCTGCTATGGGCCCTCCTAGTCGCAGAAGGTGCCTTTCCAGGAGCGGCAGGGGCGACGGCGCCCCCAGGCTCCTTCCACATGCGGCATTGCCCCAAAAACTTCATTGTTTAGTCGTACATTTTGCATTCGTCCAGTAATCCCTTACTTAACTGTGATTGGAAGAATAAGAGGAAACGTCATCAAATTACAGCCAATAGGATAGCCAGAGCAATCAGTCGAAGCACAACACCCCAACTTATGCTTTCTTTGCTGTTGGATATTTATTCTCGTTTCACTATTTAAATTCTGGAGATATGACGCAATAAATACACCCCGCCCATCGCATTTTCATAGTATTATCGCAACCTGAACAATGAAAACGGAGGAAAAATATCCAACATAAAACATAAGTTGGGGTAAGAAGCATTGAGTGCTCTGTTTTCCTATTGGCTGTAATTTGATGACGCATTTCTTATTCCACCAATCACAAAGTAAGAGATTACTGAAGAATGCAATATGTACGACACTAATTATCCATTGTTTTGGGGGCGCCGCCCCCCTAGGAGGACCATTTGTGAGCCACAGGCCTTGGCAGGGTCCCTGGGAGCAGTGGCGCCCGAGTAGAGAGACCTGGGGAGCCACCGCCTCTAGAAGGGCCCGAAGTCTCCACGCCGCTGGCAGTGCGTCTGGGAGGGCCTCTGGGAGCACCACGGACCCTAGGAAAAGTACCTGGAGGCGCCCCCGTCCCTGGAAAAACACCTGGGGTCACCGCTGTCCCTGTGAGGGCCCATCGGGTGGCCAGCGCCCCTAGCAGGACCCATGGGGGCGCCGCCGTTTCTGTGAGGGTCCCTAGGAGCGTTGCCGTCCCTGAGAGGCCCATGGAAACTCGGCTGTTTCTGGAGGAGCCCCTGAGAAAGCTGCCTTCCCTGAGAAAGGCCCTAGGTTTGCCGTTGTCCCTAAGAGAGCCCCTGGTGCATCCAGCGCCCCTGGTGGATCCAGCGCCTCTGACAGGTCCTTTGGGGGCACCGCTGACCCTGAGAGGGCCCGGGGGGCGCCTCATTGCCTGGCATGGCCAAGTGCTCCTCACAGGGATAACTTCGATCCCAGGGTCCCTTACAGGGACGGAAGCGCCTTCAGGGGTGTTCCCAGGGACGTCGACGTCCCCAGGGGCTCTACCACAGCGATGACACCTTGAGGGGCCCGTTACAGGTTGTGTCTCCCTCAGGGTACCTCTTTGGGGCGCCACTGCCCACAATTACCCTGCCAAGGGGCTGTCGCGCCCCTATGGGCCCTCCTAGGCCCGACTGGGCTGCTATGGGCCCTCCTAGTCGCAGAAGGTGCCTTTCCAGGGGCGGCAGGGTCTCTGCCAGGGGCGACGGCGCCCCCAGGGGCCTTCCACATGCGGCATTGCCCCCAAAACTTCATTGTTTAGTCGTACATTTTGCATTCGTCCAGTAATTGGTGGAATAAGAGGAAACGTCATCAAATTACAGCCAATAGGAGAACAGAGCAATCAGTCAGCACAACACCCCAACTTATGCTTTGCTGTTGGATATTTATTCTCGTTTCACTATTTAAATTCTGGGAGAT
>NW_024713568.1:0-22578 GCF_018991925.1 Homarus americanus | reverse complement strand
CTCATCGAGTATAACAAAGTCCTCTGATGCTAGTATAACAAATCCCCCTGGACGAGTATAACAAAGTCCCCTGAACCGAGAATAACAAAGTCCCCTGATCGAGTATAACATATCCCCTGATCGAGTATAACAAGTCCCTGGTGGAGTATAACAAAGCCCCCTGGTCGAGTATAACAAAGTTTTCTAATCGAGCATAACAAAGGCCCCTGGTCGAGTATAACAAAGTCCTCTGATCAAGTATAACAAAGTCCCCTGATCGAGTATATTAAAGTCCCCAAATCAAGTATAAAAAGTCCCCTGATCGAGTATAACAAAGTCCCCTGATCGAGTATAACATATCCCCTCATCGAGTATAACAAAGTCCCCTGGTCGAGTATAACAAAGTCCCCTGATCGAGTATAACAAAGACCCCTCAGCGAGTATAGCAAAGTCCATCGCTCAAATATAGGAAAGTCCACTGATCGAGTATGACAAAGTCCCCTGATCAAGTATAAAAAAGTCCGCTTGTCGAGTATAACAAAGCACCCTGATCGAGTATAACAAAGTCCCCTGGTCGAGTATAACAAAACCCCCTCATCAAGAATAACAAAGGCCCCTAATCGAGTATAACAAAGTCCCCTGATTGAGTATAACAAGGTCCCCTGATCAAGTATAACAAAGTCCTCTGGTCGAGTATAAAAAAGTCCCCTGATCGAGTATAACAAAGTCCCTTGCTCGAGTATAACAAATGCCCCTGATCGAGTATAATAAAGGGCCCTCATCGAGTATAACAAAGTCCATTGGTCAAGTATAAATAAGTCCCCTGGTCGAGTATAACAAAGTCCCCTGGTCGTGTATAACAAAGTCCCCTGGTCGAGTATAGCAAAGTCCCGTGATCAAGTATAACAAAGCCTCCTGATAGAGTATAACAAAGTCTCCTGATCGAATATAACAAAGCCCCCTGCACGAGTATATGAAAGTCCTCCGTTCGAGTATAACAAAGTCTCCTGATCGAGTATTACAAAGGCCCCTCATCGATTCCAAAAAAGGCCCCTAATCGAATATAAAAAGTCCCCTGATCTAGTATAACAAAGGCCTCTGATCGAGTATAACAAAGGCCCCTCATCGAGTATAACAAAGTCCCATGATCGATTATAACAAAGACGCCTAATCGAGTATAACGAAGTCCCCTGGTCGAGTATATCAAAGTACCCTGTTCGAGTCAAACATTAAGTCCCCTTATCGAGTATAACAAATTCCCTTATCAAGTATAATAAAGTCCCCTTATCGAGTATAACAAAGTCCCCTGATCGAGTATAACAAAGGCCTCTGGTCGAGGATAACAAAGTCCCCTGATCGAGTATAACAAAAGTCCAGTGATCGAGTATAACAAAGTCCCTTGATCGAGTATAAAAAAGTCCCCTGGGCCAGTATAACAAAGTCCCCTGATCGAGTACAAAAAAGTCCCCTGGCCCAGTATAACAAAGTCCCCATATCGAGCATAACAAAGTCGCTTGATCGATTATAACAAAGTCCCCTGGTCGAGTATAGCAAAGGGCCCTGATCGAGTAAGACAAAATCCCCTGATCGAGTATAACAAAGTCCCATGATCGAGTATAAAAAAGCCCCCTAGAGAGTATAACAAAGTACCCTGATCGAGTATAACAAAGTCCCCTGATCGAGTATAACAAAGTCCCCTGATCGAGTATAACATATCCCCTGATCGAGTATAACTAAGTCTCTAGGCCTAGTATAACAAAGTCCCCAGATCGAGCATAACAAAGTCCACTGATCGATTATAA
Organism: Homarus americanus; assembly: GCF_018991925.1. Lineage (NCBI taxonomy): Eukaryota > Metazoa > Arthropoda > Malacostraca > Decapoda > Nephropidae > Homarus > Homarus americanus. The sequence continues at coordinate 20,797 of NW_024713568.1, read as the reverse complement.
CAAAGTCCCCAGACCGAGTATAACAAAGTCCCTTGGTCGAGAATAAAAACGTCCCCTGATCCTAGTATAACAAAGCCCCCTGGACGAGTATAACAAAGTCCCCTGGTCGACTATAACAAGTCCCCTCATCGAGTATAACAAAGACCCCTCATCGAGTATAGCAAAGTCCATTGGTCAAATATAGGAAAGTACCCAGATCGAGCATAACAAAGTCCCCTGGTCGAGTATAACAAAACCCCCTCATCATGTATAACAAAGGCCCCTAATCGAGTATAACAAAGCCCTCTGGTTAAGTATAACAAAGTCCCCTGATCGAGTATAACAAAGTCCTCTGGTCGAGTATAAAATGTCACCTGATCGCGTATAACAAAGTCCCCTGGTCATGTATAACAAAGTCACCTGATCGAGTATAACAAAGGCCCCTCATTGAGTATAACAAAGTCCATTGGTCACGTATAAAAAAGTCCCCTGGTTCGAGTATAACAAAGTCCCCGAATCGAATATAACAAAGTCCCCTGCTCGAGTATTACAAAGTCCCCTGATCGTGTATAACAAAGTCCCCTGGTCTAGTATAGCAAAGTCCCCTGATCAAGTATAACAAAGCCTCCTGATCGAGTATAACAAAGTCCCCTAATCGAATATAACAAAGCCCCTGCTCGAGTATAAGAAAGTCCCCTCATCGCGTATAACAAAGTCTCCTGATCGAGTCCAAAAGAGGCCCCTAATCGAGTATAACAAAGTCCCCTGATCTAGTATAACAAAGGCCCCTGATCGAGTATAACAAAGGCCCCTTATCTAGTATAACGAAGTCCCATGTTCGAGTCAAACATTAAGTCCCCTTATCGAGTATAACAAATTCCCCTTATCGAGTAAAACAAAGTCCCCTTACCGACTATAACAAAGTCCCCTGATGAAGTATAACAAAGGCCTCTGGTCGAGTTTAACAAAGTCCCTTGATCGAGTATAACAAAAGTCCAGTGATCGAGTATAACAAAGTCCCTTGATCGAGTTTAACAAAGTCCCCTAGTCCAGTATAACAAAGTCCCCTGATCGAGTATAACATATTCCCTGATCGAGTATAACAAAGTCTCCAGGCCCAGTATAACAAAGTCCCCAGATCGAGCATAACAAAGTCCCCTGATCGATTATAACAAAGTCCCCACACTGAGTATAACAAAGACCTCTGGTCGAGTATAACAAAGTCCCCACACTGAGTATAACAAAGGCCTCTGGTCGAGTATAACAAAGTCCCCTGGTCGAGAATGACAAAGTCCCCTGATCCTGGTATAACAAAGCCCCCTGGACGAGTATAACAAACTCCCCTGGTCCAGTATAACAAAGTCCCCTGATCGAGTATAACAAAGGCCTCTGGTCGAGTATGAGAAAGTCTCCTGGTCGAGAATAACAAAGTCCCCTGATCCTAGTATAACAAAGCCCCCTGGACGAGTATGACAAAGTCCCCTGATCGAGTATAACAAAGTCCCCTGATCGAGTAAAACAACGTCCCCTGGTCCAGTATAACATACTCCCCTGATGGAGTATAACATATCCCCTCATCGAGAATAACAACGTCTCCTGGCGCAGTATAACAAAGTCCACAGATCGAGCATAACAAAGTCCACAGATCGAGCATAACAAAGTCCCTGGTCCAGTATAACAAAGTCCCCTGATCGAGTATAACATATCCCCTCATCGACAATAACAACGTCTCCTGGCGCCGTATAACAAAGTCCCCAGATCGAGCGTAACAAAGTCCCCTGATCGAGAATAACAAAGTCTCCAGGCTCAGTATAACAAAGTCCCCAGATCGAGCATAACAAAGTCCCCAGATCGATTTATAACAAATTCCCCACACCGAGTATAACAAAGGCCTCTCGTCGAGTATAACAAAGTCCCCTGCCCGAGAATAACAAAGTCCCCTGATCATAGTATAACAAAGCCCCCTAACGAGTATAACAAAGTCCCCTGGTCCAGTATAACAAAGTCCCCTGATCGAGTATAACAAAGGCGTCTGGTCGAGTATGACAAAGTCTCCTGGTTGAGAATAACAAAGTCCCCTGATCGAGTATAACAAAGTCCCCTGGTGCAGTATAACAAAGTCCCCTGATCGAGTATAACATATCCCCTCATCGAGAATAACAACGTCTCCTGGCGCATTATAACAAAGTCCCCAGATCGAGCATAACAAAGGCCCCTCATTCAGTATAACAAAGTCCATTGGTCCTGTATAAAAAAGTCCCCTGGTTCGAGTATAACAAAGTCCTCTGGTCGAGTATAAAAAAGTCACCTGATCGCGTATAACAAAGTCCCCTGGTCGTGTATAACAAAGTTCCCTGATCGAGTATAACAAAGGCCCCTCATTGTTTATAACAAAGTCTCCTGATCGTGTATAACAAAGTCCCTTGGTCGAGTATAGCAAAGTCCCCTGATCGTATAACAAAGCCTCAAGTATAACAAAGTCTCCTGATCGAGTCCAAAAGAGGCCCCTAATCGAGTATAACAAAGTCTCCTAATCTAGTATAACAAAGGCCTCTGATCGAGTATAACAAAGGCCCCTCATCGAGTATAACAAAGTACCCTGATCGAATATAACAAAGCCGCATAATCGAGTATAACAAAGTCCCCTGTTCGAGTCTAACATTAAGTCCCCTTATCGAGTATAACAATTTCCCCTTATCGAGTATAACAAAGTCCCTTTATCGACTATAACAAAGTCCCCTGATCAAGTATAACAAAGTCCCCTGGTCCAATATAACAAAGTCCCCTGATCGAGGACAAAACAGTCCCCTGGCCCAGTGTAACAAAGTGCCCATATCGTGCATAACAAAGTCCCCTGATCGATTATAACAAAGTCCCCTGGTCGAGTATGACAAAGTCCCCTCATTGACTATAAAAAAGCCCACTAGTTGAGTATAAGAAAGTTCCCTGATCGAGTATAACAAAGTCCCCTGATCGAGTATAACAAAGTCCCCTAGTCCAGTATGACAAAGTCCCCTGATCGAGTATAACATATTCCCTGATCGAGTATAACAAAGTCTCCAGGCCCAGTATAACAAAGTCCCCAGATCGATCATAACAAAGTCCCCTGATCGATTATAACAAAGTCCCCACACTGAGTATAACAAAGGCCTCTGGTCGAGTATAACAAAGTCCCCTGGTCGAGAATAACAAAGTCCCCTGATCCTAGTATAACAAAGCCCCTGTACGAGTATAACAAAGTCCCCTTGTCCAGTATAACAAAGTCCCCTGATCGAGTATAACAAAGGCCTCTGGTCGAGTATGACAAAGTCCCCTGGTCGAGAATAACAAAGTCCCCTGATCCTAGTATAACAAAGTCCCCTGGACGAGTATAACAAATTCCCTAATCGAGTAAAACAAAGTCCCCTGATCGAGTATAACAAAGTCCCCTGGTCCAGTATAACAAAGTCCCCTGATCGAGTATAACATATCCCCTCATCGAGAATAACAACGTCGCCTGGCGCAGTATAACAAAGTCCCCAGATCGAGCGTAACAAAGTCCCCTGATCGAGAATAACAAAGTCTCCAGGCCCAGTATAACAAAGTCCCCAGATCGAGCATAACAAAGCCCCCTGATCGATTAATAACAAATTTACCACACCGAGTATAACAAAGGCCTCTCGTCGAGTATAACAAAGTCCCCTGGCCGAGAATAACAAAGTCCCCAGATCATAGTATAACAAAGTCCCCTAACGAGTATAACAAAGTCCCCTGGTCCAGTATAACAAAGTCCCCTGATCGAGTATAACAAAGGCGTCTGGTCGAGTATAACAAAGTCCCCTGGTTGAGAATAACAAAGTCCCCTGATCGAATATAACAAAGTCCCCTAGTCCAGTATAACAAAGTCCCCTGATCGAGTATAACATATCCCCTCATCGAGAATAACAACGTCTCCTGGCGCAGTATATCAAAGTCCCCAGATCGAGCATAACAAAGTCCCCTAATCGATTATAACAAAGTCCCCTGGTCGAGTATAACAAGGGCCCTGATTGAGTAAGACAAAGTCCCCTGATCGAGTATAACAAAGTCCCCTGACCGAGTATAACAAAGCCCCCTGGACGAGTACAACTAAGACCCCTGATCGAGTATAACAAAGTCCCCTGATCGAGTATAACATATCCCCTGATCGAATATAACAAAGTTCCAGGCGGAGTATAACAAAGTCCCCTGATCGAGTATAAAAAATCTCCTGGTCGAGTATAACAAATTATTCTAATCGAGTATAACAAAGGCCCCTCGTCGAGTATAAAAAAGTCCTCTGATCGAGTATAACAAAGTCCCCTGATCGAGTATAACATATCACCTGATCGAGTATGACAAAGTCCTCTGGTCGAGTATAACAATGTCCCCTGATCGAGTATAACAAAGGCCCCTCATCGAGTATAACAAAGTCCATTAGTCAAGTATAAAAAAGTCCCCTGGTCCAGTATAACAAAGTCCCCTGATCGAGTATAACATATCCCCTGATCGACTATAACAAAGTATCCTGGCCCAGTTTAACAAAGTCCCCAGTTCGAGCATAACATATCCACTCATCGAGTATAACAACGTCTCCTGGCGCAGTATAACAAAGTCCTCAGATCGAGCATAACAAAGTCCCCTGATCGATTATAACAAAGTCCCCTGGTCGAGTATAACAAAGGGCCCTGATCGAGTAAGACATAGTCCCCTGATCGAGTATAAAATAGTCCCCTGATCCTAGTATAACAAAACCCAATGGACGGGTATAACAAAGACACCTGAACCGAGTATAACAAAGACCCCTGATCGAGTATAACATATCCCCTGATCGAGTATAACAAAGTCCCTGGTGGAGTATAACAAAGTCCCCTGGTCGAGTATAACAAAGTTTTCTAATCGAGTATAACAAAGTCCCCTGAACCTGGTATAACAAAGCCCCCTGGACGAGTATAACAAATTCCCCTGATTGAGTATAACAAAGTCCCCTCATCGAGAATAACAAAGTCTTCTGGTCCAGGATAACAAAGTCCCTTGATCGAGTATCACATATCCCCTGATCAAGTATAACAAAGTCTCCTAGCCCAGTATAACAAAGTCCCAGATCGATAACAAAGTCCCCTGACCGAGTATAACAAAAGCCTCTGGTCGAGTATAATAAAGTCCCCTGGTCGAGAATAACAAAGTCCCCTGATCCTAGTATAACAAAGTCCCCTGATCGAGTATAACATATCCCCTCATCGAGTATAACAACGTTTCCTGGCGCAGTATAACAAAGTCCTCAGATCGAGCATAACAAAGTCCCCTGATCGATTATATCAAAGTCCCCTGGTCGAGTATAACAAAGGGCCCTCATCGAGTAAGACAAAGTCCCCTGATCGAGTATAACAAAGTCCCCTGATCCTAGTATAAGAAAGCCCACTGGACGAGTATAACAAAGACACCTGAACCGAGTATAACAAAGTCCCCTGATCGAGTATAACATATCCCCTGATCGAGTATAACAAAGTCCCTTGTGGAGTATAACAAAGTCCCCTGGTCGAGTATAACAAAGTTTTCTAATCGATTATAACAAAGGCCCCTGGTCGAGTATAACAAAGTTTTCTAATCGAGTATAACAAAGGCCCCTGGTCGAGTATAACAAAGTCCCCTGATCAAGTATAACAAAGTCCCCTGATCGAGTATAACAAAGTCCCCTGATCATGTATAACCTATCCCCTGATCGAGTATAACAAAGTCCCCTGGTCGAGTATAACAAAATCCCTCATCGAGTATAACAGAGACCCCTCATGGAGTATAGAAAAGTCCGTTGCTCAAATATAGGAAAGTCCACTGATCGAGTTTGACAAAGTCACCTGACCAAGTATGAAAAAGTCGCCTGGTCGAGTATAACAAAGTCCCCTGATCGGGTATAACAAAGTCGCCTAGTCGAGTATAGCAAAGTCCCCTGGTCGAGTATAACAAAGGCCCCTGGTCGAGTATAATAAAGTCCCCTGATCAAGTATAACAAAGTCCCCTGATCGAGTATAACAAAGTCCCCTGATCATGTATAACCTATCCCCTGATCGAGTATAACAAAGTCCCCTGGTCGAGTATAACAAAGTCCCTCATCGAGTATAACAGAGACCCCTCATGGAGTATAGAAAAGTCCGTTGCTCAAATATAGGAAAGTCCACTGATCGAGTTTGACAAAGTCACCTGACCAAGTATGAAAAAGTCGCCTGGTCGAGTATAACAAAGTCCCCTGATCGGGTATAACAAAGTCGCCTAGTCGAGTATAGCAAAGTCCCCTGATCGAGTATAACAAAGGCCACTCATCGAGTATAACAAAGTCCATTAGTCAAGTATAAAAAAGTCCCCTGGTCCAGTATAACAAAGTCCCTAGATCGAGCATTACAGAGTCCCCTAATCGATTATAACAAATTCCCCTGGTCGAGTACAACAAAGGGCCCTGATCGAGTAAGACAAAGTCCCCTGATCGAGCATAACAAAGTCCCCTGAACCGAGTATAACAAAGTCCCCTGATCAAGTATAACATATCCCCATATCGAGTATAACAAAGTCGCTGGTGGAGTATAACAAAGTCCCCTGGTCGAGTATAACAAAGTTTTCTAATCGAGTATAACAAAGGCCCCTGGTCGAGTATAACAAAGTTTTCTAATCGAGTATAACAAAGGCCCCTTGTCGAGTATAACAAAGTCCTCTGATCAAGTATAACAAAGTCCTTTGATCGAGTATAACAAAGTCCCCTAATCAAGTATAACAAAGTCCCCTAATCGATTATAACAAAGTCCCCTGATCGAGTATAACATATCCCCTGATCGAGTATAACAAAGTCCACCTGGTCGAGTACAACAAAGTCCCCTGATCGAGGATAACAAAGTCCCCTGGTCGAGTATAACAAAGTCCCTGACCGAGTATAACAAAGGCCCCTCATCGAGTATAGTAAAGTCCATTGGTCAAACATAGGAAAGTCCACTGATCGAGTATGACAAAGTCCCCTGATCAAGTATGAAAAAGTCGCCTGGTCGAGAATAACAAAGTCCCCTGATCAGGTATAACAAAGTCCCCTGGTCGAGTATAGCAAAGTCCTCTGGTCGAGTAAAACAAAGCCCCCTCATCGAGTATAACAAAGGCCCCTAATCGAGTATAACAAAGTCCCCTGATTGAGTATAACAAAGTCCCCTTATTGAGTATAACAAAGTCCTCTGGTTGAGTATAAAAAGGTCCCCTGATCGCGTATAACAAAGTCCCCTGATCGAGTATAACAAAAGCCCCTCATTGAGTATAACAAAGTCCATTGGTCAAGTATAAAAAAGTCCCCTGGTCGAGTATAACAAAGTCCCCTAATCGAGTGTAACAAAGTCCTCTGGTCGAGTATAAAAAGTCCTCTAATCGAGTATAACAAAGTCCACTGCTCGATACAACAAAGTCCCCTGATCGAGCATAACAAAGGGCCCACATCGAGTATAACAAAGTCCATTGGTCAAGTATAAAAAAGTCCCCTGGCCGAGTATAACAAAGTCCCCTGATCGTGCATAACAAAGTCTCCTGGTCGAGTATAGCAAGTCCCCTGATTAAGTATAACAAAGCCTCCTGATCGAGTATAACAAAGTCCCCTAATCAAGTATAACAAAGCCCCCTGCTCGAGTATAAGAAAGTCCCCTGATCGAGTATAACAAAGTCTCCTGATCGAGTATAACAAAGGCCCCTCATCGAGTCCAAAAAAGGCCCCTAATCGAGTATAACAAAGTCCTTTGATCTAGTATGACAAAGGCCTCTGATCGAGTATAACAACGGCCCGTGTTCGAGTCTAACAGTAAGTCCCTTTATCGAGTATAACAAATTCCCCTTATTGAGTATAACAAAGTCCCCTTATCGAGTATAACAAAGTCCCCTGATCGAGTATAACAAAGGCCTCTGGTCGAGTATAACAAAGTCCCCTGATCGAGTATAACAAAAGTGCCCTGATCGAGTATAACAAATTCCCCTGATTGAGTATAAAAAAGCCCCTAGACGAGTATAACAAGTCCCCTAATCGAGTATAACAAAGTCCCCTGATCGATTAAAACAAAGTCCCCTGGTCGAGTATAACCAAGTCCCCTGATTGAGTATAAAAAAGCCCCCTAGACGAGTATAACAAGTCCCCTAATCGAGCATAACAAAGTCCCCTGATCGAGTATAACAAAGTCCCCTGGTCCAGTATAACAAAGTCCCCTAATCGAGTAGAACAAATCCCCTGATCGAGTATAACAAAGTCTCCAGGCCCAGAATAACAAAGTCCCCAGATTGAGCATAACAACGCCCCTGGTGGAGTATAACAAAGTCGCCTGGTCGGGTATAACAAAGTTTTCTAATCGAGTATAACAAAGTCCCCTGATCCTAGTATAACAAAGCCCCTTGGACGAATATAACAATTTCCCCTGATCGAGTATAACAAAGTCCCTGTTCCAGTATAACAAAGTCCCCTGATCGAGTATAACATATCCCCTGATCGAGTATAACAAAGTCTCCTGGCCCAGTATAACAAAGTCCCCAGATCGAGCATAATAAAGTCCCCTGACCGAGTATAACAAAGGCCTCTGATCGAGTATAACAAAGTCCCCTGGTCGAGAATAACAAAGTCCCCTGATCCTAGTATAACAAAGCCCCCTGGACGAGTATAACAAAGTCCCCTGATCGAGTATAACAAAGTCCCCTGATCGAGTATAACAAAGTCCCCTGATCAAGTATAACAAAGTCCTCTAATCGAGTATAACATATCCCTTCATCGAGTATAACAACGTCTCCTGGCGCAGTATAAGAAAGTCCTCAGATCGAGCATAACAAAGTCCCCTGATCGATTATAGTAAAGTCCCCTGATCGATTATAACAAAGGGCCCTGATCAAGTAAGAAAAAGTCCCCTAATCGAGTATAACAAAGTCCCCTGATGCTAGTATAACAAAGCCCAATGGACGAGTATAACAAAGACACCTGAACCGAGTATAAGAAAGTCCCCTGATCGAGTATAACATATCCCCTGATCGAGTATAACAAAGTCCATGGTGGAGTATAACAAAGTCCCTGGTCGAGTATAACAAAGTATTCTAATCGAGTATAACAAAGGCCCCTGGTCGAGTATAAGAAAATTTTCTAATCGAGTATAACAAAGGCCCCTGGTCGAGTATAACAAAGTCCTCTGATCAAGTATAACAAAGTCCTTTGATCGAGTATAACAAAGTCCCCTAATCAAGTATAACAAAGTCCCCTGACCGAGTATAACAAAGTCCCATGATCGAGTATAACATATCCCCTAATCGAGTATAACAAAGTCCTCTGGTCGAGTATAAAAACTCCATTGATCGAGTATATAACAAAGTCCCCTGGTCGAGTATAACAAAGTCCATGATCGAGTATAACAAAGGCCCCTCATTGAGTATAGCAAAGTCCATTGGTCAAATATAGGAAAGTCCACTGATCGATTATGAAAAAGTCGCCTAGTCGAGTATAACAAAGTCCCCTGATCGGGTATAACAAAGTCCCATGGTCGAGTATAGCAAAGTCCCCTGGTCGAGTAAAACAAAGCCCCCTCATCGAGTATAACCCCCTCATCGAGTATAACAAAGGCCCCTAATCGATTATAACAAAGTCCCCTGATTGAGTATAACAAAGTCCCCTGATTGAGTATAACAAAGTCCTCTGGTTTAGTATAACAGTGTCCCCTGATCTAGTATAACAATTGCCCCTGATCGAGTATAACAAAGGCCCCTCATCGAGTATAACAAAATCCCCTGATTGAGTATAACAAAGCCGCCTAATCGAGTATAACAAAGTCCCCTGGTCGAGTATAACAAAGTCCCCTATTCGAGTCTTACAAAGTCAACTTATTGAGTATAACACATTCCCCTTATCGAGTATAACAAAGTCCCCTTATCGAGTATAACAAAGTCCTCTAATCGAGCATAACAAAAGCCCATGGCGAGTATAACAAAGTCCCCTGATCGAGTGTAACAAAAGTCCCCTGATCGAGTATAACAAAGTCCCCTAATCGGGTAGAGCAAAGGGCCCTGATCGAGTATAACAGAGCTCCCTGGATGAGTATAACAAAATTCCCTGATCGAGTATAAAAAAGTCCCCTGATCGAGTATAACAAAGTCCCCTGGTCGGGTAGAGCAAAGTCCCCTGGTCCAGTATAACAAAGTCCCCTAATCGAGTATAACAAAGGCCCCTCATTGAGTATAGCAAAGTCCATTGGTCAAATATAGGAAAGTCCACTGATCGATTATGAAAAAGTCGCCTAGTCGAGTATAACAAAGTCCCCTGATCGGGTATAACAAAGTCCCATGGTCGAGTATAGCAAAGTCCCCTGGTCGAGTAAAACAAAGCCCCCTCATCGAGTATAACAAAGGCCCCTAATCGATTATAACAAAGTCCCCTGATTGAGTATAACAAAGTCCCCTGATTGAGTATAACAAAGTCCTCTGGTTGAGTATAACAATGTCCCCTGATCTAGTATAACAAAGGCCCCTGATCGAGTATAACAAAGGCCCCTCATCGAGTATAACAAAATCCCCTCATTGAGTATAACAAAGCCGCCTAATCGAGTATAACAAAGTCCCCAGGTCGAGTATAACAAAGTCCCCTATTCGAGTCTAACAAAGTCAACTTATCGAGTATAACACATTCCCCTTATCGAGTATAACAAAGTCCCCTTATCGAGTATAACAAAGTCCTCTAATCGAGCATAACAAAAGCCCATGGTGAGTATAACAAAGTCCCCTGATCGAGTGTAACAAAAGTCCCCTGATCGAGTATAACAAAGTCCCCTAATCGGGTAGAGCAAAGGGCCCTGATCGAGTATAACAGAGCTCCCTGGATGAGTATAACAAAATTCCCTGATCGAGTATAAAAAAGTCCCCTGATCGAGTATAACAAAGTTCCCTGGTCCAGTATAACAAAGTCCCCTAATCGAGTATAACATATCCTCTGATCGAGTATAACAACGTCTCCTGGCCCAGTTTAACAAACTCCCCTGATCGAGTATAACAAAGTCACCTGGTCTAGTATAACAAAGTACTCTGATCGAGTATAACAAAGTCCCCCAATCGAGTATAACAATGGCCTCTGCTCAAGTATGACAAAGTCTCCTGATCAAGTATCAAAAAGTCCCCTGGTGGAGTATAACAAAGACTCCTGGTCGAGTATAACAAAGTCCCCTGATCGTGCATAACAAAGTCTCCTGGTCGAGTATAGCAAGTCCCCTCATCAAGTATAACAAATCCTCCTCATCGAGTATAACAAAGTCCCCTGATCGAGTATAACAAAGCCCCCTGCTCGAGTATAAGTAAGTCCCCTGATGGAGTATAACAAAGTCTCCAGATCGAGTATAACAAAGACCCTCATCGAGTCTAAAAAAGGCCCCTAATCGAGTATAACAAAGTTCCCTGATCTAGTATAACAAAGTCCCCTGTTCGAGTCTAACATTAAGTCCCCTTATCCAGTATAATATATTCCCCTAATCGATTATAACAAAGCCGCCTTATCGAGTATAACAAAGTCCCTTGGTCGAGTATAACAAAGTCCCCTGTTCGAGTCTAACATTAAGTCCCCTTATCCAGTATAACATATTCCCCTAATCGAGTATAACAAAGTCCCCTTATCGAGTATAACAAAGTCCCCTGATCGAGTATAAGAAAGGCCTCTGGTCGAGTATAACAAAGGCCCCTCATCGAGTATAACAAAGTCCCCTGATCGATTATAACAAAGCCGCCTAATCGAGTATAACAAAGTCCCCTGGTCGAGTATAACAAAGTCCACTGTTCGAGAGTAACATTAAGTCCCTTATCGACTATAATATATTCCCCTTATCGAATACAACAAAGTCCCCTTATCGAGTATAACAAAGTCCCCTGATCGGGTATAAAAAAGGCCTCTGGTCGAGTATAACAAAGTCCGCTCATCGAGTATAACAAAAGTCCCCTGATCGAGTATAACAACGTCACGTGACCCAGTTTAACAAAGTCCCCAGATCGAGCATAACAAAGTCCCCTAATCGATTATAACAAAGTCCCCTGGTCGAGTTTAACAAAGGGCCCTGATCGAGTAAAACAAAGTCCCCTGATCAAGCATAACAAAGTCCCCTGATCCTAGTATAACAAAGACCCTGGACGAGTATAACAAAGTCCCCTGATCGAGTATAACATATCCCCTGATCGAGTATAACAGAGTCCCTGGTGGAGTATAACAAAGTCCCCTGGTCGAGTATAACAAATTTTTTAATCGAGTATAACAAAGGCGCCTGGTCGAGTATAACAAAGTCCTCTGGTCGAGTATAACAAAGTCCCCTGATCGAGTATAACAAAGTCCCCTGGTCGAGTATAACAAAGTCCCCTGTTCGAGTATAACAAAGGCCCCTCATCGAGTATAGCAAAGGCCATTGGTCAAATATAGTAATGTCCACTGATCGAGTATGACAAAGTCCCCTGATCAAGAATAAAAAAGCCCCCTGGTCGAGTATAACAAAGTCCCCTGATCGAGTATAACAAAGTCCCTGGTCTAGTATAACAAAGGCCCCTAATCGAGTATAACGAAGTCCCCTGATTGAGTATAACAAAGTCCCCTCATCGAGTATAACAAAGTACTCTGGATGAGTATAACAAAGTCCCCTGTTCGAGTATTACATATCCCCTGATCGAGTATAACAAAGTCCTTTGGTCGAGTATAAGAAAGGCCCCTAATCGAGTATAACAAAGTCCCCTGATCGAGTATAACAAAGTCACCTGATCGAGTATAACAAAGTCCCCTGGTTGATTATTACAAAGTCCCCTGATCAAGTATAACATATCCCCTGATTGAGTATAACAAAGTCCTCTGGTCGAGTATAAAAAAGTCCCCTCATCGAGTATAACAAAGTCCCCTGATGGAGTATTACAAAGTCCCCTCATCGAGTATAACAAAGGCCCCTCATCGAGTATAACAAATTCCATTGGTCAAGTATAAAAAAGTTCCACGGTCGAGTATAACAAAGTCCCCTGATCGAGTATAAGAATGTCCCCTGGTCGAGTATAGCAAAGTCCCCTGATCGAGTATAACAAAGTCTCCTGATGGAATATAACAAAGTCCCCTAATCGAGTATAACAAAGCCCCCTGCTCAAGTATAACAAAGTCCCCTGGTCGAGTATAGCAAAGTCCCCTGATCGAGTATAACAAAGCCTCCTGATCGAGTATAACAAAGTCCCCTGATCGAGTATAACAAAGCTCCCTGCTCGAGTATAACAAAGTCCCCTGATCGAGTCTAAAACAGACCTCTAATCGAGTATAACAAAGTCCCTTGTTCTAGTAAACAAAGGCCCCTGATCGAGTATAACAAAGGCCCCTCATCGAGTATAAGAAAGTCCCCTAATCGAGTATAACAAAGCCGCCTAATCGAGTATAACAAAGACCCCTGGTTGAGTATAACAAAGTCCCCTGTTCCAGTCTAAAAAAGTCCCCTTATCGAGTAAAACAAATTCCCCTTATCGAGTACAACAAATTCCTCTTATCGAGTATAACAACTCCCTAATCGAGTATAAGAAAGGCCCCTAATCGAGTATAACAAAGTCCCCTGATTAAGTATAACAAAGTCCTCTGGTTGAGTATAACAAAGTCCCATGATCGAGTATAACATATCCCCTGATCGAGTATAACAAAGTCCTCTGGTCGAGAATAAAAAAGTCCCCTGATCGCGTATAACAAAGTCCCCTGGTCGTGTATACCAAACTCCCCTGATCGAGTATAACAAAGGCCCCTCATTGAGTATAACAAAGTCCATTGGTCAAGTATAAAAAAGTCCCCTGGTCGATTATAAGAAAGTCCCCTAATCGCATATAACAAAGTCCTCTGGTCGAGTATAAAAAAGTACCCTGATCGAGTATAACAAAGTCCCCTGATCGAGTATAACACAGGCCCCTCATCGAGTATAACAAAGTCCATTAGTCAAGTATAAAAAAGTCCCCTGGTCCAGAATAACAAAGTCCCCTAATCGAGTATAACATATCCCTTGATCGAGTATAACAACGTCTCCTGGCCCAGTTTAACAAAGTCCCTAGGTCGAGCATAACAGAGGCCCCTAATCGATTATAACAAATTCCCCTGATCGAGTATAAAAAAGGGCCCTCATTGAGTATAACAAAGTCCATTGGTCAAGTATAAAAAAGTCCCCTGGTCGATTATAAGAAAGTCCCCTAATAGTATATAACAAAGTCCTCTGGTCGAGTATAAAAAAGTCCCCTGATCGAGTATAACAAAGTCCCCTGATCGAGTATAACACAGGCCCCTCATCGAGTATAACAAAGTCCATTAGTCAAGTATAAAAAAGTCCCCTGGTCCAGAATAACAAAGTCCCCTGATCGAGTATAACAAAGGCCCCTAATCGAGTATAGCAAAGTCCATTGGTCAAATATAGTAATGTCCACTGATCGAGTATGACAAAGTCCCCTGATCAAGAATAAAAGAGCCCCCTGGTCGAGTATAACAATGTCCCCTGATCGAGTATAACAAAGTCCCCTGGTCTAGTATAACAAAGGCCCCTAATCGAGTATAACGAAGTCCCCTGATTGAGTATAACAAAGTCCCCTCATCGAGTATAACAAAGTACTCTGGATGAGTATAACAAAGTCCCCTGTTCGAGTATAACATATCCCCTGATCGAGTATAACAAAGTCCTCTGGTCGAGTATAAGAAAGGCCCCTAGTTGAGTATTACAAAGGCCACTGATCAAGTATAACATATCCCCTGATTGAGTATAACAAAGTCCTCTGGTCGAGTATAAAAAAGTCCCCTCATCGAGTATAACAAAGTCCCCTGATGGAGTATAACAAAATCCCCTCATCGAGTATAACAAAGGCCCCTCATCGAGTATAACAAAGTCCATTGGTCAAGTATAAAAAAGTTCCACGGTCGAGTATAACAAAGTCCTCTGATCGAGTATAAGAATGTCCCCTGGTCGAGTATAGCAAAGTCCCCTGATCGAGTATAACAAAGTCTCCTGATCGAGGATAACAAAGTCCCCTAATCGAGTATAACAAAGCCCCCTGCTCGAGTATAACAAAGTCCCCTGGTCGAGTATAGCAAAGTCCCTTGATCGAGTATAACAAAGCCTCCTGATCGAGTATAACAAAGTCCCCTGATCGAGTATAACAAAGCCCCCTGCTCGAGTATACCAAAGTCCCCTGATCGAGTCCAAAACAGACCTCTAATCGAGTATAACAAAGTCCCTTGTTCTAGTAAACAAAGGCCCCTGATCGAGTATAACAAAGGCCCTTCATCGAGTATAAGAAAGTCCCCTAATCGAATATAACAAAGCCGCCTAATCGAGTATAACAAAGACCCCTGGTCGAGTATAACAAAGTCCCCTGTTCGAGTCTAAAAAAGTCCCCTTATCGAGTAAAACAAATTCCCCTTATCGAGTATAACAAATTCCTCTTATCGAGTATAACAACTCCCTAATCGAGTATAACAAAGGCTTCTGGTCTAGTATAACAAAGCCCCCTCATCGAGTATAAGAAAGGCCCCTAGTCGAGTATAACAAAGTCCCCTGATTAAGTATAACAAAGACCTCTGGTTGAGTATAACAAAGTCCCCTGATCGAGTATAACATATCCCCTGATCGAGTATATCAAAGTCCTCTGGTCGAGTATAAAAAAGTCCCCTGATCGCGTATAACACAGTCCCCTGGTCGTGTATACCAAACTCCCCTGATCGAGTATAACAAAGGCCCCTTATTGAGTAGAACAAAGTCCATTGGTTAAGTATAAAAAAGTCCCCTGGTAGATTATAAGAAAGTTCCCTAATCGTATATAACAAAGTCCTCTGGTCGAGTATAAAAAGTCCCCTGATCGAGTATACCAAAGTCCCCTGATCGAGTATAACACAGGCCCCTCATCGAGTATAACAAAGTCCAGCAGTCAAGTATAAAAAAGTCCCCTGGTCCAGAATAATAAAGTCCCCTGATCGAGTATAACATATCCCTTGATCGAGTATAACAACGTCTCCTGGCCCAGTTTAATAAAGTCCCTAGATCGAGCATAACAGAGTCCCCTAATCGATTATAACAAATTCCCCTGGTCGAGTATAAAAAAGGGCCCTGATCGAGTAAGACAAAGTCCCCTGATCGAGCATAACAAAGTCCCCTGATCCTAGCATACCAAAGCCCGCTGGACGAGTATAACAAAGTCCCCTGAACCTAGTATAACAAAGTACCCTGATCGAGTATAAAATATCCCCTGATAGAGTATAACAAAGTCCCTGGTGGAGTATTACAAAGTCCCCTGGTCGAGTGTAACAAAGTTTTCTAATCGAGTATAACAAAGGCCCCTGGTCGAGTATAACAAAGTCCTCTAATTAAGTATAACAAAGTCCTTTGATCGAGTATAACAAAGTCCCCTAATCAAGTATAACAAAGTCCCCTGATTGAGTATAACAAAGTCCCCTGATCGAGTATAACATATCCCCTGATCGAGTATAACAAAGTCCTCTGGTCGAGTATAACAAAGTACCCTGTTCTAGTATAACAAAGTCCCCTAATCGAGTATAAAAAAGCCCACTAGACGAGTATAACAAGTCCCCCGATCGAGTATAACAAAATCCCCTGATCGAGTATAACAAAGCCCCCTGGTCCAGTATAACAAAGTCCCCTAATCGAGTAGAACAAATCCCCTGATCGAGTATAACAAAGTCTCCAGGCCCAGAATAACAAAGTCCCCAGATTGAGCATAACAACGTCCCCTGATCGATTATAACAAAGTCCCCTGATCGCGTATAACATATCCCCTGATCGAGTATAAGAAAGTCCCTGGTGGAGTATAACAAAGTCCCCTGGTCGAGTAAAACAAAGTTTTCTAACCGAGTATAACAAAGTCCCCTGATCCTAGTATAACAAAGCCCCCTGGACGAGTATAACAAATTCCCCTGATCGAATATAACAAAGTCCCCTGATTGAGTATAACAAAGCCCCCTGGTCCAGTATAACAAAGTCCCCTGATCGAGCATAACATATCCCCTCATCGAGTATAACAAAGTCTCCTGGCCCAGTATAACAAAGTCCCCTGAACGAGTATAACATATCCCCTCATCGAGTATAACAACGTCCCCTGGTCGAGTATAACAAAGTCCCCTGATCGAGTATAACATATCCCCTCATCGAGTATAACAACGTCTCCTGGCGCAGTATAACAAAGCCGTCAGATCGAGCATAACAAAGTCCCCTGATCGATTATAATAAAGTCCCCTGATCGAATATAACAAAGGGCCCTGATCGAGTAAGACAAAGTCCCCTGATCGAGTGTAACAAAGTCCCCTGATCCTAGTATAACAGAGCCCACTGGACGAGTATAACAAAGACACCTGAACCGAGTATAACAACGTCCCCTGATCGAGTATAACATATCCCCTGATCGAGTATTACAAAGTCCCTGGTGGAGTATAACAAAGTCCCCTAGTCGAGTATAACAATTTCCCCTGTTCGAGTCTAACATTAACTCCCCTTATCGAGTATAACAAATTCCCCTTATCGAGTATAACAAAGTCCCCTTATCGAGTATAACAAAGTCCCCTGATCGAGTATAACAAAGGCCTCTGGTCGAGTATAACAAAGGCCGCTGATCGAGTATAACAAAAGTCCCCTGATCGAGTATAACAAAGTCTCGTGGCCCAGTTTAACAAAGTCCCCAGATCGAGCATAACAAAGTCCCCTAATCGATTATATCAAAGTCCCCTGGTCGAGTATAACAAAGGGCGCTGATCGAGTAAGACAAAGTTCCCTGATCAAGCATAATAAAGTCCCCTGATCCTAGTATAACAAAGCCCCTTGGACGAGTATAACAAAGTCCTCTGAACCGAGTATAACAAAGTCCCCTGATCGAGTACAACATATCCCCTGATCGAGTATAACAGAGTCCCTGGTGGAGTATAACAAAGTCCCCTAGGTCGAGTGTAACAAAGTTTACTAATCGAGAATAACAAAGGCCCCTGGTCGAGTATAACAATGTTTCTAATCGAGTACAACAAAGGCCCCTGGTGGAGTATAACAAAGTCCTCTGATTAAGTATAACAAAGTCCTTTGATCGAGTATAACAAAGTCCCCTAATCAAGTATATCAAAGTCCCCTGATCGAGTATAACAAAGTCCCCTGATCGAGTATAACATATCCCCTGATCGAGTATAACAAAGTCCTCTGGTCGAGTATAACAAAGTCCCCTGATCGAGTATAACAAAGTCCCCTGGTGGAGTATCCCTAAGTCCCTGATCGAGTATAACAAGGGGCCCCTCATCGAGTATAGTAAAGTCCATTGGTCAAATATAGGAAAGTCCACTGATCGAGTATGACAAAGTCCCCTGATCAAGTATGAAAAAGTCGCCTGGTCGAGTGCAACAAAGTCCCCTGATCGGGTATAACAAAGTACCCTGGTCGAGTATAGCAAAGTCCCCTGGTCGAGTAAAACAAAGCCCCCTCATCGAGTATAACAAAGGCCCCTAATCGAATATAACATAGTCCCCTGATTGAGTATAACAAAGTCCCCTGATTGAGTATAACAAAGTCCTGTGGTTGAGTATAACAAAGTCCCCTGATCAAGTATAACATATCCCCTGGTCGAGTATAACAAAGTCCTCTGGTCGAGTATAAAAAAGTGCCCTGATCGAGTATAACAAAGTCCCCTGATCAAGTATAACAAAGGCTCCTCATTGAGTATAACAAAGTCCATTGGTCAGGTATAAAAAAGTCCTCTGGTCGAGTATAACACAGTCCCCTAATCGAGTATAACAAAGTCCTCAGGTCGAGTATAAAAAAGTCCCCTGATCGAGTATAACAAAGTCCCCTGCTCGAGTATAACAAAGTCCCCTGATCGAGTATAACAAAGGGCCCTCATCGAGTATAACAAAGTCCATTGGTCAAGTTTAAAAAAGTCCACTGGTGGAGTATCACTAAGTCCCTGATCGAGTATAACAAAGGGCCCCTCATCGAGTATAGTAAAGTCCATTGGTCAAATATAGGAAAGTCCATTGATCGAGTATGACAAAGTGCCCTGATCAAGTATGAAAAAGTCGCCTGGTCGAGGGTAACAAAGTCCCATGATCGTGCATAACAAAGTCTCCTGGTCGAGTATAGCAAGTCCTCTCATCAAGTATTACAAAGCCTCCTGATCGAGTATAACAAAGTCCCCTGATCAAGATTAACAAAGCCCCCTGCTCGAGTATAAGAAAGTCCCCTGATCGAGTATAACAAAGTCTCCTGATCGAGTATAACAAAGGCCCCTCATCGAGTCCAAAAAAGGCCCCTAATCGAGTATAACAAAGTCCCCTGATCTAGTATAACAAAGGCCTCTGATCGAGTATAACAAAGGCCCGTGTTCGACTCTAACATTAAGTCCCCTTATCGAGTATTACAAATTCCCTTATCGAGTATAACAAAGTCCCCTGATCGAGTATAACAAAGGCCTCTGGTCGAGTATAACAAAGTCCCCTGATCGAGTACATAAAAGTTCCCTGGCCCAGTATAACAAAGTCCCCATATCGAGCATAACAAAGTCCCCTGATCGATTATAACAAAGTCCCCTGGTCGAGTATAGCAAAGGGCCCTGATCGAGTAAGACAAAGTCCCCTGTTCGAGTATAACAAAGTCCCGTAATCGAGTATAAAAAAGATCCCTAGACGAGTATAACTAGTCCCCTGATCGAGTATAACAAAGTCCCCTCATCGAGTATAACAAAGTCCCCTGGTCCAGTATAACAAAGTCCCCAAATCGAGTAGAACAAATCCCCTGATCGAGTATAACAAAGTCTCCAGGCCAAGAATATCAAAGTCCCCATATTGAGCATAAAAACGTCCCCTGATCGATTATAACATAGTCCCATGATCGAGTAAGACAAAGTCCCCTGATCGAGTATAACAAAGTCCCTGATCGAGTATAGAAAAGCCCCCTAGAAGAGTATAACAAAGTCCCCTGATCGAGGATAACATATCCCCTGATCGAGTATAACAAAGTCCCTAGTGGAGTATAACAAACTCCCCTGGTCGAGTATAACAAAGTTTTTTAATCGAGTATAACAAAGTCCCCTGATCCTAGTATAACAAAGCCCCCTGGACGAGTATAACAAATTCCCTGATCGAGTATAACAAAGTCCCCTGATCGAGTATAACAAAGTCCCCTGGTCCAGTATAACAAAGTCCCCTGATCGAGTATAACATATCCCCTGATCGAGTATAACAAAGTCTTCTGGCCCAGTATAACAAAGTCCCCAGATCGAGCATAACCCAGTCCCCTGACCGAGTATATCAAAGGCCCCTGGTCGAGTATAACAAAGCCCCCATATCCTAGTATAACAAAAACCCCTGGACGAGTATAACAAACTCCTCTCATCGAGTATAACAAATTCTCCTGATCGAGTATAACAAAGTCCCCTGGACGAGTATAACAAAGTCCCCTTATCCTAGTATAACAAAAACCCCTGGACGAGTATAACAAAGTCCCCTGATCGAGTATAACAAAGTCCTCAGATCGAGCATAACAAAGTCCCCTGATCGATTATAATAAAGTCCCCTGGTCGATCATTACAAAGGGCCCTGATCGAGTAAGACAAAGTCCCCTGATCGAGTATAACAAAGTCCCCTGATCCAAGTATAACAAAGCCCACTGGACGAGTATAACAAAGACACCTGAACCGAGTATAACAAAGTCCCCTGATCGAGTATAACATATTCCCTGATCGAGTATAACAATGTCCCAGGTGGAGTATAACAAAGTCCCCTGGTCGAGTATAACAAAGTATTCTAATCGAATATAATAAAGGCCCCTGGTCGAGTATA
>NW_024713567.1:0-5459 GCF_018991925.1 Homarus americanus | reverse complement strand
AAATGAATAATAATTTCTATACACACCTTTACACTGCTTCGAGTATTTACCACCCCTCCACCCCCACTACCTTTTGAGAACTAATCCATATTAACTTTATCACTCCCACACGACCCACCATAACTGAACCCTTTCCCCAAAACTTCCCCTACAACAAAACAAGTCTACTCATTTAAAACTATCTGTTACCCTTGTTCCTTCCTCTTGCTTAGTCCTCTCTTCTGAAAACAATAATAGTGAGACCCAAAAACGCCAAAGAGTTACAAAAATAAATAAAAGTCGAATAGAAGAAGAATTTAAAACAAGATAAATATAATTATAATACAATGAGGAACAGAACGAGACATAGTGAACCAAGACAAGAATGATAATAACGTCAATTAGCTGAGGATAAGTATTTGAACATGATCATAGTTCTCAGTAAAGAAGAACTTCAAGGAGACGTGAAGGAAGGCAGAGAAGAACTTGGGAGAACTTTGTAAGAGAAAGCAGAAAGGGGTGGGAGTGAGGTGGGAGAGAGGGGTAGGAGAGAGGGGTAAGAGAGAGAGGGGTGGGAGAGAGGAGTAGGAGGGAGAGCTAAGATTTCAAAGTGAGGACACGTAAATAAGAGGAATGGAGACGAAACGGGAAAGAAGGGAGAGGAGGAAGAGGATCAGGAGGAAGAGGAGAAGGAAGAGGAGAAAGAGGAGGAAGAGGAAAAGAGAAGGAAGGGGAGGAGTGAGGTATGAGCGTAAACTTGAGAAGGAAATTGAGCCGATGGAGGGATGGAAGAGTTAGGAAGGGGGAGGGAGGGGAGAGTGAGGAAAGACGAGAAATGGGAGGTGGAAAGGATAAAGGAGGGTAGAGGATGGAGAAGTAAGGTGAGAGAAGGAGGTGGATTAAATAAAGGAAGAGAACGAATATGGGAGGAGAAGGGGATGGGTATTAAAAGAGGTAGGAAGAAAGAAAGCCGGAGAAGGGGAGAAAGGGAAGGGGGGGGTAAGAAAAGGGAGGAGGGGTAAGGAGAAGAAAGAGGGGCGCTGGGGGGTAGGTGAAGTGATGATGGAGTTCGTATTGATTTTCTAGCGAGCAATAAATACACAGTTAACAGCCAAAGAAACGAGAATTCAAGTTGAAGTCACGATTTGGTGGTGCTGACCTTGGAGCGGCGTTTCTATGGAGGGTATAAGTGGATGGAAGGAGGGTGGAAGTAGGGTTTTTGTAGGTTCTGATGGGTGTCGGAGGGTGAAAGTAGGTTTTTTGTAGGTTCTGATGGGTGTCGGAGGGTGAAAGTAGGTTTTTTGTAGGTTCTGATGGGTGTAGGAGGGTGGAAGTAGGGTTTTTAGGAGGTTCTGATGATGAGTGGAGGAGGTGGGGAAGTGGTGTTCAGGGTTGTGTAGGTTCTGATGGGTGGGGAGAGGGTGAAGCAGGTTTTAGCAGTTTCTGATGGTGTCAGAGAGGGTGAAAAGTAGGTTTTAGAGGTTTCTGATGGGTGTAGGAGGGTGGAGAAATGGGTTTTGTGGGTTCTGATGGTGTGGAGGTGAAAGCAGGGGTTTTGTAATTCTGATGGGTGTCGGAGGGTGAAAAAGTGGGGTTTTTGTAGGTTCTGATGCGTTGGAGGAGAGG
The DNA here is from genome assembly GCF_018991925.1 of Homarus americanus. Classification (NCBI taxonomy): domain Eukaryota; kingdom Metazoa; phylum Arthropoda; class Malacostraca; order Decapoda; family Nephropidae; genus Homarus; species Homarus americanus. The sequence continues at coordinate 3,854 of NW_024713567.1, read as the reverse complement.
GTGGAAATACCTAGGGTTTTAGAGTTCTGATGGGTGGAGGGAGGTGGAAATAGGTTTTAATGGGTTCTGATGGGTGTAGGAGGGTGGAAGTAGGTTTTTAGTAGGTTCTGATGGGTGCAGGCAGGTGGAAATTAGGAGTTTTGTAGGTTCCTGATGGGTGGAGGGAGGGTGGAAAATATGAGGTTTAGTATTGAGTTCTGATAGGTGTGGAGAGGGTGAAATACGGTTTTTAGTAGGTTCTGATGATGGGTGTTAGCAGGAGGTGAAGTGGGGTTTTGGGTTCTGATGGGTGGAAGGGTGCGTGGGGTTTTGGTTCTGATGGGTGGAGGAAGGGTGGAAAGTGGGGTTTTGTGAGTTCTGATGGTGAGGGTGCGTAGGGTTTTAGTAGGTTCTGATGGGTGTCGGAGAGAGGTGAAAGTAGGTTTTGGGTTCTGATAGGTGAGGAGAGGGTGGAAGTAGGGTTTGTAGGTTCTGATGGGTGGAGGAGGGTGGAAGTGGATAAGGCTTAAAGAGTGTAGAAGATTCTAATAGGTGTAGGCGAGTCTAGATGGATGAACAGTAAGTGGGATTTGGAGGGTATAGGTTAGGTTAGGTTAGGTTAGGTTAGGTTTAGAAGGATTTAAGTGGTGTATTGTAGGTGGGTGTAAGGGGATGTTTTTGACCATAGAAGAGCTTGGTCTTTGGGTGTGGATGGAGGTGGGGAGGGGGTCGATGAGTTTCGGTGAGTGTAACTGGTGATATGAAGGATGATCGTACTGAATGTTTGGAGAGAGAGAGAGAGAGAGAGAGAGAGAGAGAGAGAGAGAGAGAGAGAATAAAGCAGGAAATTTAAAACAAGGGAAGCATACACAGATGACAATAAAGTAAAATAAATATCACTTTAAGAAGAAAATGAGGAAAATAAGAAAAAAAATGAATAGAAGACGATGATACAAGATGATAAAAACAACATTATGTCAAATAAAAAAGAAGAAAATAAAAATAAAAGAAGAATGAAAAGAATAATAATAACATAATAGGAAAGTAAAGAAGACAACAGTAGGGGAGAGGAACGAAGACTAGGAGAAGAAAAAACATTGAGTAAAAGAAGGAGAAAGTGCCATGGGAAGAAGATCAAAGATGCCAATAATAACGAGAGAGAGAGAGAGAGCGCTGGTGGTGTAGGCATTAATGGTGACCTCAGCTTACTCACCAACATATCAGCTGGCAGTCTGTGGTGAAGGTTTAGCAGAGGAAAATTGGCTTTGTTATGAAGGAGAGGACGAAGGGGGGATGTGTGTTGTTGTTGTTTTTGTTGTTGTTGTTGTTTTTGTCTTTTGCTCCCTTCAACTGTTCTGTCTCTCACCGCCATGCATACACTAGAGGAAAGATTTTATTTGTTTCATACACTAGAGGAAAGATTTTATTTGTTTCATACACTAGAGGAAAGATTTTATTTGTTTCATACACTAGAGGAAAGATTTTATTTGTTTCATACACTAGAGGAAAGATTTTATTTGTTTCATACACTAGAGGAAAGATTTTATTTGTTTCATACACTAGAGGAAAGATTTTATTTGTTTCATACACTAGAGGAAAGATTTTATTTGTTTCATACACTAGAGGAAAGATTTTATTTGTTTCATACACTAGAGGAAAGATTTTATTTGTTTCATACACTAGAGGAAAGATTTTATTTGTTTCATACACTACAGGAAAGATTTTATTTGTTTCAGAGTAAATATTTTTTTCAGGACTTTTTTTTTGTGCTAAATTGCGATGATGAGGAATACAGATTACAAGACAATTTTTATTATTTTGTTATTAAAGAGAATTTATTATCTACTTATCATCAGGTGTTTGAGGTGACATTTAATTAAGGACAGGTATAGTTTGGTGAGGGTTTAAGTATGAGGAGGAAGTTCTTTAGTTTCTGTGAGTATCGATTTCGGTAGTAACTTTAGAATCGAGCTGCGACATCTCTCTATGACCTTCCACGTGGTCATCTAGAGGTCAAAGGTAAGGTTGTAGCTCACATATGATCTGTAAGTGACTCCAATTTAAGACATAAATCCCACAGCTGCACTTTAAAGACACTCTTATAAAAATATTAAATGTTATGGTTTTCTGTTCACTTTTTTTGTATGGTTAAACTCTGTAAATAATAACACTGAACATTTCTTGAAGAGTGTCTACAGTGTGTGTGTGTGTGTGTGTGAAGCCAGGGTTAAAAATCACTTGTCTTGAATATAGAATTGTAAGCTTATTAGATCACTATAATCAAGTAAAGGTCAAAGGTGAAGTCTGAGAATAGGAACAAAAACTTGAATTATTCCTCCTTTTCTAAATGAATCTCTCTATACAGTTGACCTTTAAATAGCCCTACGGGAGGTCAAGTAAAGGCCACAGATCAAATAGGTTGTTTTCATTAGAGTCGACATCCCTAAGCACCATAAAATGTTATTCACCCATACATAAAACACACGGAGCCGTTTGTACCTTGATCTTTATTCCACCTGAGATAATTGACCATACGTACGTACAACAACCCTCACGGGGCCACTATACACAATAGGGTGTGTCATACGGAGGCGAATTTTTTTTTTTTGAGTTTGAAAAATCGGCCCATGGTATTAATGATGTAGTTCTATGTGCAGAATCATGTGTTATCTTCAGATTTGAGAAGTTTTTATTTTTTGCTAGGTACATTTTAACTTGAAATCTTATGAAAATTCAGCATTCCCACCCTTTTACCAACACCACTAAATAGCTTATTTAAAGTAAAGTAAATGTATCAGGTTAATTTATTAGGATGAAAATGATCCAGAATAGTGAAACGAATGATCTTGACACATTTATTAAATTTAATATTCCTTTAGAAAACAAAATCATCAAATACAAAAACCGGTTTTACTACTACGACCCGGTGTTGCTGCACACCATAGAGAACATGTCTTTCTTGCTTCTGTTTCTACTCATCACCTCCCTGCTGACCACCTGAGCTCGGATGTGGCCTTCCCTCCTCTCCTGGCTGTACACGTGACTGCTGGCCTCGCTCACTTGCTGTACACAACGCTCTATACTCTGGGTGTGCGAGGGCCAGGCAGGGACATGCATAGGGTTGTCCAGGAAAGCTCTGACTTGAACATTGGTGAGGCTGCAGGCAAGAGGGGTGGCTCACTGCCAAGCCTGGATGGTTATCCAGATCTATGATCAGGAGGGCTCCGGCAAATTAGATTGATTTCAGGAGTCTTCCTGGACCCCGTAGCTGAATCGTCACCAACTGATCTGTCATGCCCAGATCCTCTCATAGTCTCATATCCAAGATCTTTTTGACTGCCCCTCTTCTCTCCTCCTCATCCTTACTGCAGAGCATTGTCTGCAGAACTGCCTCGGGATAAGCATACCAGGAAGATCTCCTCACAGTCTGCTCCACAATCTGAACAACCTTCCTTGGCTGACTCCTCAGGAGCTCAAGCTGGAAGAGAACATGCCTCGGACCTTCGGAAAACGATGACTTGACCTTGGTGTTGAACCAATTTGGCAAGTAGACACTCACGATGAATTAGACAATAAGTCTCAGGTTGTGAAGCTTGGTTCCTTTCAGTTTATGAGATGAGCGACCAAATTCTGCAGAACCTGAGAGCCATTGTGAGCCACCTAGAATGTGAGACTGGACCTATCTGCAGGTAAGCAAGTCTATCAGGCATGACCCCAGTTTTGATGGCACTGCAAATCATGTAACCATAGTACTGGTCAGTACTCAGGTCGTCAATGACAGTATGTGCAAGCTCAACGAGTGGAGGGCCAACTGTGATTTTTTTAAAGCTCGGATTTATTTCTAACTCAGTGGCAGAGTCCAGCATCTTGCCAAG
>NW_024713566.1:0-21514 GCF_018991925.1 Homarus americanus | reverse complement strand
CGGTATTACTTCGTTCAGTTACGTATTGCTGGGGGGGAGGGGAAGAAAAATGAATGAGAAGGAGCGGGAGGAGGAGAAGAGGTGAGAGAGTAGGGGGAGAGGATGAGAGGGGACTATGAGGGAGGGTGAGGGCAGTGAAGGAGGAAGGGGTGAGAGGGCAGTGGGGAGGGAGGAGGATGAGAGGGACTAGCAGAGAGGAGGAAGGGGTGAGTTGGATGGAGTAAGAAGGGACAAACAAAGGTAGGGCAAATGGAAGATAAGAAACGGAGAAGAGAGAGAGAGAGAACAAAATATGGACCCAGGAGTTAATATTTAACCAGACTGCCTCCTTCTTTCTCCCCTCCCTCCCTTCCCTATGTGATCAAGTAGCACTCTATCTTGGCTCCTCCTCCAGGAGTATATTGTCTCTCTCTCTGCCGTTTATCACTCACGCCCTTCTTCTTCCTTCCTTCCCTGCTCTTTGTTCCTCTGTCTCCCCTCTTCTCTCTCTCCCATCTCCTTTGCCTATCTCCTTTTCTCTCTCCCATTTTATTCGCTCAACGCCTTTCTCTCCTTCCTTCCCCTTTCATTCTTTTTCCTTATTCCTTCACCTCCCTTCCCTTTTCCCCTTTACCTCCTCTTCCCTTCGTCCTCCATTCCTAATTTTCCTTCCTTCACTTCATGTGATGCCTCCCACTCATACTCCTTCCCTTCACCTTCTTTTCCCTCCTTCCTTGCACCTCCCTTCTTACCTCCTTCTTCCATTCCTCGTCGCCCACTCCACCCCATCTCCTCTCCTCTGCTCCTTCCCTTCATCTCCTTCTCCCCTCCTCCTTTATTCTCTCCTTCCTTACCCCCCTCACTTCTTGCACTCCCTCCTCCATTCCTCACCTTCCCTACCTCACCCCATCTCTTCCCCTTCAGCCAGTCAAACTTTGGTTCCAGTGTATGTGGTAAAACTGAAATTACTTATATCTGACCTAAAAATGACCTCAGATAATATACCAAGCGAGATGGCGATGTATGACCCCTACCATAACACAGTGACCTAGTATGACGGAAGTATACCCAGGGATGTGTAAATATGACCCCAGTATACCCAGGGATGTGTAAATATATTGGTATGCCATGGATGTGTAAATATATTGTATACTCAGGGGATGTGTAAATATGACTAGTATACCCAGGGATGTGTATACATTTAAGTATACCCATGGTTGTGTAAATATGACCCCAGTATACCCAGGGATATTGTAAATATGACCCCAGTATACCCATGGATGTGTAAATATGACCCCAGTATACTCAGGTTGTCTGTGTATTTAGTATACCCAGGGATGTGTAAATATGACCCAAAGTATATACCCAGGGATGTGTAAATATGACTGAGTATACCCATGGATGTGTAAATATGACCCAGTATGTAAGGGATGTGTTATGTGTTCAGGTGTGTAAATGTAACCCCAATATGCTCAGGAATTGTATATCATCTCTTTAAAGACTTCTGTTAATTGTATGCATCATATTTGTTATGCGGACATATAAACAGATATACATTTACATATGGCGAGCATATCTGAACTTATAGACGTAAATATACAGTCTCTCAACTAAATGGAGATACAATCATCCCTGACATAGCAAGCGGCAATATGCATAAAAGAGGCCACAGTTCCCTCTCCTCCCTCTCCCCACCACTAGACAACTAACGGGCAATAGACAAGCGACACACACCTCCAATTCCTGCCTGACAGCCATGACCAGTATGGGGTTGCATAGTTGTAGGGAGAGATATGTATGTATGTTGGCCTCATTTTGACGCTAAAAATAACTCACCACACTGTATGTGCCTCAGCCAGACAGGTGGACAATTGCAGCGTGTCATCAGACCGGGTGTAGTGGTCATATTTTTCTTCAAATATTGCTTTTCCAGCAGCTTCATATTTGGTGTATTTATGGAAAACTAATACCTTCAACTCCCTCAGTTGTTGTTATGTGTGTGTGTGTGTGTGTGTGTGTGTGTGTGTGTGTGTTTTGTGTTTGTTTTTGTCTTTTATTATGATTATGTATTGTGTTGTTTTAGTCTTGGCTTGTCAGTGTGCATCTGTTTGTGAGAATGTTTGTTTTATGTCTGAGTGTGGTGCTCAGGAGAGAGAGAGAGAAGAAGAGAGAGAGAGAGAGAGAGAGACTTACGCACTTGCATGTTGTGGTGTCTCAGCAAGAGGAAGTTCTCTGCAATACCCAAACACTGACACACTTTCTCTTCCTATTTTCTTTATTTCACCTCATCATTGTTCTTCATTCACTTCCTACTTCTCCTCTTCCTTCTTTTTTCTTTTTTTTTCTTCTTCTTCCATCACCATTTTACTCTTGTTTCGACCTGGTCTTTATTTTTCCTCCCACTGCCCTCACTTTTTCCTCCGCCTCTTCCTCTTTCTCTTACTTCACCTCCTCCTACTTTTCCTCTCCTCCCTTTCCTCCACCCCTTCATGCTCCTCGGCCTCCATCATCGCTCCTGGCTCTTTGTCCCATCATCGTTTCGGCACTTCATCACTCACTTGGCCTTCCTTCCTGCTGGGTTCCCTCCTCTTTCTGTTCGTCTTCTGCATTGCCCTCTTGCTCACTTGCCCTCCTCCACTCCTCACTCCTGTTCCCCTGCTGATGTCCTCTCTTGCTCCTCCTTCGGTCCTCCCCTCTATTATATTTCTCCTGCCCTCCTCTTTTCTTTCACCTTTCTAACTCCTCGCTCCTCACTCCTCCTCTTTGCCACACCACCTCCCCTTCCTTCCTCCTGCTTCATTTCTGCTTCGTATTCCTAAGGTCGTTGGCTGTTGCTTTATCTGATGGATTTTTGACAACTCAGCGGTGAGAGGTGAGGAGACTTTCTTCCTCCTTCTGCCTCTCTCCCTTTCCTCTTCTTCCCTACCTCCTATACTTCCTCTTCTCGTTCTCACCTACTCCCCACCCATTTCATGCACCCTCTCTTTATTCCTGTCCTTAGTCTATTCTTCAAAAATTGACCTTTTTATTTCTCAGGTTTCTCTCATTCGTCATTCCCATCCTTTGCATTCCTCTCCAATCTTTTCCTCCATTCTCTCTCTCTCTCTCACCTTTATTACCCCTTTCAGTCTGCTTTCTGTTCTTCTTCTTCTTCTTCTCTCTCTCTCCTCACGACATGTCATAGCAGTTCCTCACATCCTATCCCTTTCTTTCCCTCACTCACGGACACATTCTTGCCGCACCCATTTCGGTCATCTTGCAACTGTGCAATCAGGGCATAATTGGCCAATTTTTGAGTAGTCATAATCACAGTGCAATGGTTGTGGGGAAATTTCTTGAGTTTCCTTATTTGTTTTTTTTATATTTTTCTAATCTTCACTAAATATTACAGTGGTCATCTATATCGTTATTTTGTAGTCGTATTAGCTTAGTTTTTGGGAACAGATATGTATTATAATTATATATATTAATATTCCTCCGTGCAGAGAGAGAGAGAGAGAGAGAGAGAGAGAAGAGAGAGAGAGAGAGAGAGAGAGAGAGAGGAGGAGAGGCACTAGTGCACCACACCCCAAAGGCATTGCCAGCTTTCCCTCGGTGTTGTCTACAGGTCCTGAGGCCATATCTTTACAATCAGGCACTGCCACTTTCTCTCAATTTCTATCTTACTTTCCTGTATTCACATTCAATTCCCACACTTTCTCGGGGATATTTATCCCATTTCCTCGTCAGAATGAATATAACTCGTGCGAATAAACGTGAGGTGAAAAGCTGTGTGTTTGCTTGATTGATGCGTGTGCGTGTGTGTGTGTTGTGTGTGTGTGTGTGTGTGTGTGTGTGTGTGTGTGTGTGTGTGTTCTCTCTTTGGACTGAGTGATCGAGTGTGAGTCTATTGCTTGATGATAAAAATATCCAGGAAAACATGCGATATGCACACACACACACACACACACACACACACCTCTTCCCTACCACCTACTATACACACACACACACCTTCTTCCTACCACACACACACACACACACACACACACCTCTTCCTACCACCTACTATACACACACACACACACACACACACACACACTCTTCCCTACCACCTACACACACACACACACACCCTGACTCCCTACCTCCCGCCGTCCCACTCCATGCATGCACACGCGTCTCCTCACACAAACTCGGATAGACAGTACACCCCCATGCACAGTCAGATCACTCCGCACTACACCTAACACACACAGCCCCCACGGCTCACAAACAAATTCACCCCTCGCCCAGCACACCACTATATTATTATTTTAGCAGGATCAGCCATGATTACCATTCCCATAAAGCTACAGTTTCCATTACACATCTGGCCAGCAGCCACGTCAGACTAAGCCCCCCACCCCCACACTCCCTCACCACCTCCCGCCCTCGGCCACCCCGCCTTTAGCAGCACAATTGGTTATTCCACTAAGACAAAAGGTACGAGGTTCGTAAGATTTGGCCGAGATCATTTGCTGCAGTAGCGATACCTCCAGGGATATATCACGGCGAGAGAAGCTTTATCGTTGTATTATTAAAGCTAACTCACCCTCTCTTTTTTTTTATTGGAATATATATATTTTTTGGGGGTTCTATCTGAAACAACTGCAGGTATTACGGAAATTAGAAATTAGGATCTAAGGTAGGGAGTGGTGGGATGTGTGGGATGGTTGGAAAGGGGTGGGATATTAGGATGAGGGTGTTGGTATGTTGCTGGCAGGATGTGGGAGGGGGGTGCTGGTAGGTGAGTGGGTGTTGGGAAGTGCTGGTAGGGTAGGGAAAGAGGTGTTAAGATGTGCTGGTAGGGTGAGGTGGGTGTTGGGAAAACTTTGGTCGGTTAGAGGTGCTTGGATGTGGTCAGGTAAGGTGGGTGGTCAGGTCGGGTCGGGTTGGGTCGGGTCGGGTCGGGTCGGGTCGGGTCGGGTCGGGTCGGGTCGGGTCGGGTCGGGTCAGGTCAGGTGAAAGAAAGGTAATTAATACACCTACAAAACAATAAGCACCTGCCGTCCCTCCACACACAGGTTAACAGAAGGAATAACATGGAGGGTTTACATTGCGGCTAACGTCTCGGTGTGATATAGTGCCACCAACTCATCATTAACGTCCGGCCGATGCTTTAGAGGGTACACTGTGGTAGTAGTAGTCTGTTATGGCGTTATTTATAAGCCAGACCCTTGATCCTGCATTTAGAGGATGTAACATTTAATTTATTCTGGCGGTATCTAGGTTAACCCCGGCGTTATTTACAAGATCTGTTCTTGAACTTTAATCATTTATAAACCCAAAGCCTGGCGATAGGTATTGGGTATACCGTTTTAATTTACTCTGACGGTATCTAGAATGCAGATCTTAGCGCTCCGGCGAAAACACCGGATTCTTGCCGTAAAACAAAGCAGCTGTCAGCAAATAACTCTGGCGGTATTTTTTAAGGCCAACCTTGATAGAATACTGGAGATATTTATCGGCCAAGCTCTAACGCTGAGTCAAAATGATATATATAGAGGTCAGGAGTCTTAAAGTCGTCTGCTCAAAACATTCCAGGGGTCGTAGCCTAAATGTGAGTCTAGGGTAGAGGTCGTAGCCCTTAAGTGTGAGTCTGGCTATAGATCACACCTTAGTGTTGATATGTAGGTTGTGGCGATAACTAGAGATAACACCATTAGCTACATTGCAAATATTCATAGAACAAAACATATCGCCCTCTGCTGATGGTAACTGAAAGGCCAGGAAGGTAAAGATTATGGTGGCGGTACAACCAACACACACACACACACACACACACACACACACACACACACACACACGTACGATTACAATATTCTCCCACTGACACCTGCTTATGTTGCAGGTGTAAGTCCTACGTAGTGGTTATGTAAATACCTCTAGTACAATACACCACGACACACACACACACACACACACACACACAGTGACAGATAGCCACAGAAGTGTGGGCTCAGAAACTATGGCATACACGTCGATGGTTACGTCAGTTACGGCCCATACAGATGCTATGTAACACTGTGAGGCTATACTCCGAGTTATAGCAACACGCTCCAGGAGTTATGTTTAAGAGCACTCGAGTATGTAACACACTCCAGGAGCTATGTAGACACACTCCAGGAGGTATGTAACACACTCTGGAGCTATGTATCACACACGGAGGCTATGTAGTCACACACTGAGCTATGTAGACACACTCTGGAGCTATATGTAATACACTCTGGAGCTATGTAACACTCCAGGACTATGTAACACCTCTTGAGCTATGTAACACTCTGAAGCTATGTAACACACTCTGGAGATATGTAACACTTGGGTATGCTTAACACACTCAGGGCACACACTATGAAGCTATGTAACACACTCTGGAGCTATGTAACACACTCTGGAGCTATGTAACACACTCTGGAGCTATAACACACTCTATGAGCTATGTAACACGAGAGAGAGAGAGAGAGAGAGAGAGAGAGAGAGAGAGAGAGAGAGAGAGAGATTATGTGTATATAAAACAGACACAAGCAACAAGGAAGAAAAAGAGAGATAAACAAAACGTGAATTAGAAGAATCCAGAGACAGTCGAAGAGAATCAATAAGACCAAGGAAAATCCCAATGAAAAGAGAGAGAGAGAGAGTGAGAGAGGATAGAGAGAGAGAGAGAGAGAGAGAGAGAGAGAGAGAGAGAGAGAGAGAGAGAGAGAGAGAGAGAGAAACGTTAGTAGTAGCGAGACAATTTACACCTACCTGTATCTTCCTCACCCATTTAAAGAACAGGCCCCACCCCCTCCACAGAGATCCCTCACCTGTCTGCCTCTCCAGCCTCAAAAAGAGACGGAAACAAAATCTTTGTCCCAGAACTCAAAAGACCGTCCCCAGACTCCCTCTCTCTTCCCCATCTTCCTCCCTCGGTTCCCCGTAGTTCCACTATCCCCTGCCTTCCCCCACCATTTCCTGTCCCCCGCCCATCACTCCCCGCATCCCCCCCACCAGCAGCTCCCAGTTTCCACCCACCGTTCCCCCCAATTCCCTGGCTAGCCCCACCGTTCCTTCACCCCTGCAAATTACCTGCTTACACTTCCCCCCACAGTTCCCTTCCCCACCACCATTGCCTTGGCTTCCCATCTTCCCTGCCAGTTTTCCCAATTCCTCACAGTCGCCCGCTGTCCCACCTTTCACCACCTTCCCCAGTCGTTCCAATGTTGACGGCCTGATCATTGGGATTTTGTCTTGGCCAGTGACACATTCCACGAGCGGTGATGGTGATTGGGTGTGGCTGGGATGTCCGTCCTGTCTGACAGATTTCATGATTCCATTCCACAGCTACTTGGGGAAGACGCCCTGGCATACTGATAATCGTTGTTATTAGCTGGGAGGGAGGGGGGTGGGAGGGGAGGCGTTGGTGAGAGTATGAGTGAGATATAGAAGAGAGGGAATGGGGGGGATATGGGAGAAAGGACAGATGGGTGGGAGGGAAGGTAGAAGAGAGGGGAAGGAAAATATTAAGATAATGATGGGGAGAGGAATGAGAAAGGAAAGGTGGTAGAAAGGAAGGAAAAGGAATAGAGGGATATAATGAGGGGAAAAGGAAAGGGGATGATGAGGGAAGGGAGAAAGAAGGAGAAAAGGAGGAGGAGGATAGGTGGGTTGTGGTTGATGGAGGGAGGAAGAGATGGACGAAAGGACAAGAGAGAGAGAAGAGAGAGAGAGAGAGAGAGAGAGAGAGAGAGAGAGAGAGAGAGAGAGAGAAAAGAGTAGGAATGGAAATGAAAGAGAACAGCATAAGGTAAGAACAAAAATGAGAGAAGGAATGGAACGATTGGTAGCATGGGAGGGAGGGGGAGGTAAGTAGGTAAAGATAATTTGGGGAGAGGAAAGGTAAATAGAAATAAGGGAGGCAACACAAAGGAGGGAGTAGGACAGAAGTAAATTGAGTAGAGAAGAAAAGAGGAGACAATAGGAGAAGTGAAAGGGCAAAAAGGGGGGAACCAAAGGGAGGAAAGGAGAGACGATAGAGTTAAGGAAAGAGTAGGAGAGAGGAGAAGCTAGAGAATATACAAAGGGAGAGAGTGGAAAATGATGGAAGAGAAGAAAGAAGGAAGAGAATAAGAAGACGAAAAAGATGATAATGAAGACAATAAGTAGAGAAGAAAAAGACAAAGTTACCTATGTAAGACAAGAAAGAGAAAAAATGAGGAAACAATTGGAAGGATGGAAGAGAGAGAGAGAGAGAGAGAGAGAGAGAGAGAGAGAAAGAGAGAGAGAGAGAGAGAGAGAGAGAGAGAGAGAGGTGATTAACAGTGTTATGAAAAGAAGGAAAATGGGAAATGGTTTTTAAAACAGGAAATTGAAGAGGATTATATACACACACACACACACACACACACACACACACACACACAGAGACAAGCATAGAAAAAATAATAACACAAATCTAAATTCACATAACATTTTATCAATTATGAAAAAAATCACTTGGGGAAAAACTTCCATGTATACAAAACGATATATTCCCAAATGCTATGTACAGTAGCCTTCACTAGCGTGTCAGGCTCATCATATAACCTTCCACAAATCATTAACTTTGAGATATTTATTTTAATATTGTTTTAAATTGATTCTATATTTTGTTTACTATTGCGAGTTTCCTTCTGTCGGATGTGAACAAACAAAGGCTATACACTGTACAAAACCTGACGAGTCCCTGTAAACGCACTAGTGAAGGGACTGTATGTACATAATATATATCGAAGACATTTCATAATATATATATATATATATCTATCATACAAACACAACAGGTTATTGACGCAACACAAAATCAACTGCTTTACCAATAATAACCAAATATATAATAACGATGAAAAAAAAACAATATTAATAATAATAATGACAACAACAACAATAATCAAAATAATAATAATGAAAAAATAGTAATAATAATAATAATAAATAGCAACAATAACATCAAAGAAATAGGTAGTGAACAAAACCTATTTACAATTAGGGTGGCATATGACGGGTGAAACGTCATATAAATGTGGGTTAACCCAGCTACTGAGGGACAGTCAACAAAGATGTAGAGGTGAGTGAGGGAGAGAGAGAGAGGATAGAAATGGGGTGATTGCGGATGGTGACCGTGGGGGGAGGGAAGACTGGGGATATGGGAGAAAGGCGGAGGTAGGGAGAGATTAGGAGGCAGAGAGGAGGAGTTAGGGGGGGATGGGAGGGAGGTGGGGACGGGTGATGGGATTGGGAGTATGGAAGGGGAGAGTGGGGAAATATTGGGAAGAATAGCGATGGAAAAGGAAGAAGGGGCGATGGATAACGGAGACAGCGAAATGAATGAGAGAGCAAAAGGGTGGAACAGGGTTGGAAAAAAAAGAAATGGGAGAAATGGTGGAAAGGAGAGAGAGAGAGAGAGAGAGAGAGAGAGAAGAGAGAGAGAGAGAGAGAGAGAGAGAGAGAGAGAGAGAGAGATAAGAGACAGGGAGAAGCAAGAGGGAGAGGGGAAAGAATGAATAATAAAATCAATAGAAAGGTAAAGTGTGATGGGAAAGGTGGGAAGTAGATATGGAAAAGGGTGAGAGCGTAGAGACAGAGAGGTGGGAGGAGTTTTTATATAGAATGGATAATAGGCAGGTAGGAAGGATAGAGGAAAGGAGAAGAAGGAAAGGAGAAAAGGATTGAAAAAGACCAGAAACGAAAAGAACTAAAGAAAAAAGGAAAGGAAGGAAGAAAAAAGAAAGAAGAACATGAGAAAAAAAATAAGAATAAAAAGAAGAAGACAAAGAAGGAAATAAAAAGGAAAAAAGGTTAAATGAAGGAAGAGGAGGAGAAGAAGAAGAAGAAAAAACCACGATTACTCCATCAGGAAGCTATGAATGGCTTGAGCTTACAATTGCATCAGCTGATCCGGGTAACGCCATTAACGCAATAGTTTGCCCAATGGTGGCGTCTTAATTGGTTTCTCCGTGTTAGCGCCTTCAATTTTGGCCTTCAAGATGGCGACGGCGGGAGACTCTTACAGAATTTTCTATGTTTTTTGTTTTATTGTTTTGTTGGTGTTTTTGTTTTTGTTTGTTCTTCTCTTGTTGTCTTTGTGTTTTTGTTTGAGTGTTGTTATTAGTTTTGCTTGTTTGTTTGTGTAGTATTTTTATGGTAGTTTATTGATTACATACATACATACTTACCTACATACATACATACATACATACATACATACATACATACATACAGGCACAGAGGTATATAGACAAATAGACAGATTGACACATAGGCTCTCACACACACACACACTCATCCGCACACAGACACATTCACAAATAGACAAATACGCACATGCAGACATACGCACTCACACACATGCACGCAGAGGCACACACAAATATAAAGACATACGTACATAGCCAGACAAACTTATCGGTAGACAATCACATGCATAGACAGACACAGACAGACACAGACAGACACACAGACAGACAGATATGCAGTGAGCAACCTGACAAAGTTCTTATGATAAAACAAAAGATTATGACAGTCGAAAAATGCTTATGGTAACTGAAAGAGTAATATGGCATTATAGTGAAGTTATTATGACAATCAAAGATAAATTATGGCAATCTGTTAAATGACGTAGGGCAATCAAGATAAATAATGACACCTTTAAAAAAAGTAAGTTGCTATGATAACCGAGAATAAATTATGGCAACCTTGAATTGGTGACTTTGAACTAAATTTATAGCAAATTGAAAAAAAAAAACGATACAGGCAACAACTTGTAAAAAAAAAACTTATAATACTGTGAAAAATTACTTATAACGAATTGGAAAAAATACTTAGAGCAACTTGTAAAAAATATTCATGGCTACCAGAAGAAAATTCATAATAAAATTGAGGGAAAAAATTTAGGTAACTTAGCAACTAACAAATGAAATAATGGTAACTTAAAAAAATATTTCTGGCAACTTAGAATTTCTTATGACAGCTCGAATTTTTATGGCAACTTTGAAAAATATTAATGGCACTTGAAAAAAATACCAAAATACCACTGAACACTTTTAACACATATATGGCATCTTGGAAAAGTCTTTATGGCAACCCAGAGGAACTAAGGCAGGTGGCAGATGTGGCAGTGGGTCCCCTACAAGGCCATAAAGTGATCTTTTATGAGTTAAATTTTTTCCCTTATATATTCTAATGTGTAATTCTGAAGAGGCGTGGCTTATGGGGGGGAGGGGGTGTGAGGGAGAGAGTAGGAAGGGGTGGTGGTGAGGGAAGAGAGAAGGTGGGTGTGGATAAAAGGCGTGGATGGGGAAAGGAATGGGGAGTTTGGTGGGGGGAAAGGTGGAAGAAAGGAGGAGGAAGAAGGAGGAGGAGAAAGGTATGTTGGGGAAAAGGTCGAGGGAAAGGTCGGAGGGAAGATAGAGAAGGGAGGGTGTTCTAGTGAGGAAAATGAAGGGGAAGGGAGGATCGGGAGGGGAGAATGGGAAGGAAATGGAAGATGGGAAGGGGAGGAAGTATGGGGGAGGGGAAGGAAGAATGGGGAGGGGGAAGGGAGAATGGGTAGGGAGCATGAGGGGGGTATGGGGAGGGGGGGGAAGAGAAAGGGGAGGGGAGGACGAAAGGGAGTTTGGTTGGGAAAGATTTGGAAGGATGGGGATAGGGTGAAAGGAGAGGGAAGGAGGGAGGAAGGAGGGGAGGAGAAGCAAGGAACAGCGGGGAAGAAGAAGGAAGGAAGAAAGGAAGAGGGGAGAAGGGAAGGAAGAGGGTAGGAGGGGGAAAGAAGGGAGGAGGGGGAAGGAAGAGGGGAGGAGGGAAAAGAAGAGAGGAGGGGGAAGAATGGAGGAGGGGGAGAATGGAAAAGGGGGAAGGAGGGAGGAAGGAGGGAGAAGCCAAGCCAAGCCAAGCTAACCAAGCTTAACCTAACCAAAAATAAATATAAATAAACAACAGGGTGATCCAAAAGTTGTTCAGGTTCAGAGTGAGTTTGTCAGTCAGTCAGCTGATAACGCAGGTACAATAAAGTCATATTTACCTGAGAGAGAGAGAGAGAGAGAGAGAGAGAGAGAGAGAGAGAGAGAGAGACTCTACATTATGTATACCGACAAAATATATTCCTTATGGCTAAATTTTTAACTTCGGAGATGAAAGTTGGCCAGGAGGAGGAGGAGAGGAAGGATAAGCAGAGGGGTGAGGAATAGGAAAGGGAGGGGAAGGAGGAGGAGGAATGAGAAGAGGAGGAGGAGGAGACAGGTTTTCTACCCACTAATCTTTCACCTTTTAGTCCATCGTTTTCAGGTCACCAAGGTAGTGTCGCTAGTCCCAGGTAAACTCCACAACAACCCCCCCCCCTGTCTATTTCCACACACACACACACACACACTAATAGTGGGCTCAGTGAACCAAACTACACGTCTGTGCTGCATTTTCATCGATCACCGCCATTATTTATTTATTATATATCAATAATAATATCATATCACACACACACACACACACAATACGCACACATTTAACACACACACAAACACACACACAAAATAAATATATACATATACGTGAATAAATCGTGAGCTAAATTTTTGACACTAATGTATAATTAATATAAAAATAATTCATCATATTTACGAGTTTCATCACAATTTGCGAGGTGGTGCCGGGCTTTAGTACCTGAATACAATTACCCCCCAAGCCATTTAATATTCATACATTATTATACAACAAACAATGTTATGTTGATGGATTATATAGCTACACGTCACGGGGCATGGTACCATCGTCTGAAACACGTCACAGGCCATGGTACCATTGTCTGATACACGTCACGGACCATGGCACCATCGTCTGATACACGTCACGGGCCATGGTACTATCAGTTCGATACATCGCGTCACGGGCCATGGTACCATCGTCTGGATACACGTCACGGGCATGGTACCATCGTCTGACACACGTCACGTAAGTGCGGCACCATCGTCTGATACACGTCACGGGCTATGGCACCATCGTCTGATTACACGTCACCGGGCCATAAGTACCATTGTTCGATACATGTCACGGGCCATGGTACCATTGTTCGATACACGTCACGGGCCATGGTACCATCGTCTGATACACGGTCACGGGCCATGGCACCATCGTTCGATATTACGTCATGGGTCATGGCACCATCGTTCGATACACGCCGCAGCCATGGCACCATAGTCTGATAAACGTCACAGGCCATGTGGCACCATCGTCTGATACACGTCAAATACGACCATGGCACCATCGTTCGATACACGTCACGGACCATGGCACCATCGTTCGATACACGTCACAGGCCATGGGTACCATCATCTGATACACGTCACGGACCATGGCGCACCATCATCTGATACACACGTCACAGGCCATGGTACCATTGTTCGATACACGTCACAGGCCATGGCACCATCGTCTGATACACGTCACTGGCCATGGCACCATCGTCTGATACACGTCACGGACCATGGCACCATCGTCTGATACACGTCACAGGCCATGGCACCATCGTCTGATACACGTCACTGGCCATGGCACCATCGTCTGATACACGTCACGGACCATGGCACCATCGTCTGATACACGTCACAGGCCATGGCACCATCGTCTGATACACGTCACAGGCCATGGCACCATCGTCTGATACACGTCACAGGCCATGGCACCATTGTCTGATACACGTCACGGGTCATGGCACCATCGTTTGATACACGTCACGGACCATGGCACCATCGTCTGATACACGTCAGGCTATGGCACCATCGTCTGATACACGTCACAGGCCATGGCACCATCGTCTGATACACGTCACTGGCCATGGCACCATCGTCTGATACACGTCACGACCATGGCACCATCGTTCGATACACGTCACGGACCATGGCACCATCGTCCGATACACGTCACAGGCCTGGCACCATCGTCTGCTACACGTCACAGGCCATGGCACCATCGTCTGATACACGTCACGGACCATGGCACCATCGTCTGATACACGTCACGGACCATGGCACCATCGTCTGATACACGTCACGGGCCATGGCACCATCGTCTGATATCACGGGCCATGGCACTATCGCTGATATACGTCACGACCATGGCAGTAATCATCGTCTGATACACGTCACAGGCCATGGCACCATCGTCTGATACACGTCACGGACCATGGCACCATTCGTCTGATACACGTCACGGACCATGGCACCATCGTCTGATACACGTCACAGGCCATGGCACCATCGTTCGATACACGTCACGGGCCATGGTACCATTGTCTGATACACGTCACGGCACCACGTTCGATACACGTCACTGGCCATGGCACCACCGTCTGATAAACGTCACAGGCCATGGCACCATCGTCTATGACGTCACGGACCATGGCACCATCGTCTGATACACGTCACGGACCATGGCACCATCGTCTGATACACGTCACGGACCATGGCACCATCGTCTGATACACGTCACGGGTCATGGCACCATCGTCTGATACGTCACGACCATGGCACCATCGTCTGATACACGTCACGGACCATGGCACCATCGTTCGATACACGTCACGGACCATGGCACCATCGTCTGATACACGCGTGCACAGGCCATGGCACCATCATATATAACCATCAATTTACTAATAAAACATAAGTCACCGCCTGTTCACGTCTGTCCTCATCTTATCTCTAATTCTCAAAACATCTGTACGATAATTATTTTCTTCAATACAGATACAAGAATAAAACGAGTAATAATCATGTTTCAATGCAATTCAAACGTCATTTTAGCCTCTAACGAACCTACTAACCACTGCACAGACTCCAATACACTGTTACTAACAACACTCAGTACTAATCAACTAATGTATTTTGTTAACTTATATCTATAACAACAACATAACAACAACTCGAATTATATAACGAATTATCAGTTATGAGGAGAATAATTTATAGCCCAGCTAAGATTGTCATCGTTGTTCGTTGCTGCAATAATCGTAAGGCCGTGAATGCAGTACCACGAGCTAGGTGACTGTTAAATACTTTGTTCAGTGTCAATATTCACTCAGCCACACAGAACATCAATAATAAGTCAACCTTATTACTCCGCCACACAGAACATCAATAATAACCTTATCACCCAGCCACAGACATCAATAGTCAACCTTATTCACTCACACAGAACATCAATAATAAACTATTATCAGCCACAGAACATCAATAATAAGTCAACCTTATTCACTCCAGCCACACAGAACATCAATAATAAGTCAACCTTATTCACTCAGCCACACAGAACATCAATAATAAGTCAACCTTATTCACTCAGCCACAAAGAACATCAATAATAATTCAACCTTATTCACTCAGCCACACAGAACATCAATAATAAGTCAACCTTATTCACTCAGCCACACAGAACATCAATAATAAGTCAACCTTATTCACATCAGCCAACATCAATAATAAGTCAACCTTATTCACTCAGCCACACACAAACATCAAATAAGTCAACCTTATTCACTCAGCCACACAGAACATCAATAATAAGTCAACCTTATTCACTCAGCCACACACAACATCAATAATAAGTCAACCTTATTCACCAGCCACACAGAACATCAGTAATAAGTCAACCTTATTCACTCAGCCACAGAATATCAATAATAAGTCAACCTTATTCACTCAGCCACACACAATCATCAATAATAAGTCAACCTTATTCACTCAGCCACACACAACATCAATAATAAGTCAACCTTATTCACTCCAGCCACACAGAACATCAATAATAAGTCAACCTTTATTCACTCAGCCACACACAAATCAATAATAAGTCAACCTTATTCACTCAGCCACACAGAACATCAATAATAATTCAACCTTATTCACTCAGCCACACAGAACATCAATAATAAGTCAACCTTATTCACTCGGCCACACACAACATCAATAATAAGTCAACCTTATTCACTCGGCCATACAAAATCAATAAGTCAACCTTATTCACTCAGCCACACAAACATCATAATAAGTCAACCTTATTCACCCAGCCACACAACATCAATAATAAGTCAACCTTATTCACTCAGACACACACAACATCAATAATAAGTCAACCTTATTCACTCAGCCACACACAACACCAATAATAAGTCAACCTTATTCACTCAGCCACACAAACATCAATAATAAGTCAACCTTATTCACCAGCCACACACAACATCAATAATAAGTCAACCTTACTTTCACTCAGCCACACACAACATCAATAATAAGTCAACCTTATTCACTCAGCCACACAAACATCAATAATAAGTCAACCTTATTCGCACACACAACATCAATAATAAGTCAACCTTATTCACTAGCCACACAGAACATCAATAATAAGTCAACCTTATTCACTCAGCCACACAGAACATCAATAATAAGTCAACCTTATTCACTCAGCCACACACAACATCAATAATAAGTCAACCTTATTCACTCCGCCACACAGAAATCAATAATAAGTCAACCTTATTCACTCAGCCACACAGAACATCAATAATAAAGTCAACCTTATTCACTCAGCCACACACAACATCAATAATAAGTCAACCTTATTCACTCAGCCACACAGAACATCAATAATAAGTCAACCTTTATTCACTCAGCCACACAACATCAAATAAGTCAACCTTATTCACTCAGCCACACACATCAATAATAAGTCAACCTTATTCACTCAGCCACACAACATCAATAAATAACCTTATTCACTAGCCACACACATCAATAATACATAACTCTCTGGAATATGACTAACACTATGTTTAATATCACTTAACGATATAACACAGGAGTGAAAACCTTTATATCGATAAACAATATGACACACCATCAAACACCATTACGTATATCTTTTAACGACACAATAATACCTCTTGTTATATTATATAGCGATATTATACAGAAGACATTACATCATTTAGCGATATAACAACCAAACACCATTATTCCTTCTCCATAGCGATTTAACAAACAAACCCCTTTAGATGTATATAACGCCAACACGTACGTATTATATCATTTAGCGATAGACCATATAGTAAGCAAGCGTCACTATGTCGCTCAATAACACAGCGCCCACAGGACACTATCGTTATATCGTTTGGTAATATCACACACACACACACACACACACACACACACACACACACACTCTCTCAGTGGTATGACAAAGGTTGGTTTTATAATGAAAGAGGAAAAGGAGTAGAAAGTGGGGCGGCAACGAAGGAGGAGGGGAGGGGGAGTAGGAGGGGAGAGGGTGAAGGAGGCCGGAGGAGGAAAGTGGAGGAGGCGTCGGAGAGAAAGTGGAGGAGGAGTCGGAGAGAAAAGTGGAGGAGGCGTTGGAGTAGGAAAGTGGAGGAGGAGTCGGAGTAGAAAAGTGGAGGAGGCGTTGGAGTAGGAAAGGAGGAGGCGTCGGAGTAGGAAAGTGGAGGAGGCGTCGGGGAAGGAGGCGACAGAGAAAGTGGAAAAGAAAGGAGTGCAGGAAGTTGAAGAGGAAGGAGTGCAGAAAGTTCAGGAGGAGGAGGATGTTCAAGAGGAGGAGGAGGATGAAGATGAGGAGGAGGAGGATGAAGATGAGGAGGAGGAGGATGAAGATGAGGAGGAAGATGAAGAGGAGGATGAAGATGAAGAGGAGGGAGGAAGAGGGAGGAAGGGGGGGTTGTCCCAAGAGGGAGGACCAAGAAAAGTGGCCGGTGTGTGCATTACTTATATTTTTCCCACTTTGGACTAGGCGTACTGCCGTGTTTAACTAACAGAAATGAATAGCAACACAGATTTCATATGTGTGAACTTGAACGAGAGATATGGCGAGGCGGGGGAGAGGGGTGGAGGGGTGAGAAAGACATGAAGGGCTTTAGGTGGGTGGCAGGGTGGGTGGAGGAGGAGAAAGACATTGGAAGGGTTTAGGTGGGTGAAAGGGTGGAGAATGGACGGAGGGTGGAAAAATAGATAAAGGGGTTGAAGGTGGGTAGAGAGGGTGGTATGGGGGGAAGGGTGAGGAAAGGTGGATAATGATGGGGGAGGGTGGGAGGATGGGAGGGTGGAAACTAGATTGAAGGAGGAAGGGTGGGTGATGATGCTAGGTTAGGTGGATGATGGAAAATAAGTGTTGATGGTAAGGAAGATGGACGAGTGAGGGTGAAGAGGAGAGTGGAGGTGATGAGGGCGGTGGATGGAAGGGGGAGAAAAGAAGGTGTGGAGAGAGAGAGAGAGAGAGATTTTCTTAACATACACAATCACAAAACCAGTTCAACAATGATAACAGGTATTTTTGGTCGTCTTTTTCCATCATTCAGAGGAGAATTTAAAGCTGAACTCCCATTGAATTTAAGATTAATTGAGGGTGGGTACATATTAAAAAATTCAGACATTATACCCGAACAATTGACACGTTACGGATGATAATTGGCACTCTGGTAGTTTTCTGTTCGAGCTTGTGTGTGTGTGAGGGGGGAGGGTGTGGAGGGGAGGGTGGGGGGGGGTGGGGAGGGGGAGGGGTGAGGGAGAGGGGAGGGTGTGTCTGTGGAGGGGGAGGGGTGTGTGTGTGTGTGGGAGGGGGAGGGTGGGGGGGAGGGGTGTGTGGAGGGGGAGGTGGGAGTGTGTGAGAGGGGAGGTGTCTGGGGAGGGGGAGGGGTGTGTGGGGGGGAGGGGTGAGTGTGTGAGGGGAGGGGTGTGTGTGAGGGGGGAGGGTGTGTGTGTGTGGGGGAGGGTGTGTGTGTGGGGGGGGGAGGGGTGTGTGTGTGGGGGAGGGAGGATGTGTGTGGGAGGGTGTGTGTGTGGGGAGGGTGTGTGTGTGAGGGGGAGGGTGTGAGGGGAGGGTGGTCTGTGGGGAGGTGTGTGAGGGGGAGGGTGTGTCTGTGGGGAGGGTGTGTCTGTGGGGGAGGGTGTGCATGGGGGGAGGGTGTGTGTGTGTGTGGGGGTGTGTGTGTGTGGGGAGGGTGTGTGTGGGGAGGTGTGTGTGTGTGGGGAGGGTGTGTGTGTGTGGGAGGGGGTGTGTGAGGGGGAGGGGGGAGTGTGTGAGGGGGGAGTGTGGGGAGTGTGTGGGGGGGTGTGTGGGGAGTGTGTGGGGGGGTGTGGGGGGGAGTGTGTGAGGGGGAGTGTGTGAGGGGGAGTGTGAGGGTGTGTGAGGGGGTGTGTGGGGGGTGTGTGAGGGGGTGTGTGAGGAGTGTATGTGAGGGAGTGTGTGAGGGGGTGTGTGTGGGGGGTGTGTGGGGGGTGTGTGTGTGAGAGTGTGTGAGGGGGTGGTGTGAGGGGAGTGTGTGTGAGGGGGGTGTGAGGGGGGTGTGTGGGGGGTGTGTGGGGGAGTGTGTGGGGGGGGTGTGTGAGGGGAGTGTGTGGGGGGAGTGTGTGGGGGGGTGTGGGGGGTGTGTGAGGGGGGAGTGTGTGGGGAGTGTGTGGGGGGGGTGTGTGGGGGGTGTGTGAGGGGGTGTGTGAGGGGGTGTGTGTGAGAGTGTGTGAGGGGGGTGTGAGGGGGAGTGTGTGAGGTGTGTGAGGAGGGGGTGTGAGGGGAGTGTGTGGGGTGTGTGAGGGGAGTGTGTGGGGGAGGTGTGGAGGTGTGTGTGGGGGGTGTGTGGGGGAGTGTGTGAGGGGGTGTGTGGGGGGGGAGTGTGTGAGGGGGTGTGTGGGGGGGTGTGGGGGTGTGTGAGGGGGGGTGTGTGGGGGGGTGTGTGTGAGGGGGTGTGAGGGGGTGTGAGGGGGGTGTGTGGGGGGGTGTGTGGGGGGTGTGTGGGGGGGTGTGTGAGGGGAGTGTGGGGGGGTGAGGTGTGGGGAGTGTGTGAGGAGGAGTGTGTGAGGGGAGTGTGTGAGGGGGTGTGTGAGGGGGTGTGTGTGGGGAGGTGTGTGAGGGGGTGTGTGAGGGGGAGTGTGTGAGGGGGAGGGGGTGTGTGAGGAGTGTGTGAGGGGGGTGTGAGGGGAGTGTGTGAGGGGGAGTGTGAGGGGGGTGTGTGGGGGGGTGTGTGTGAGGGGGGTGTGGGGAGGGTGTGAGGGGAGGGTGTGTGAGGGAGTGTGTGAGGGGAGGAGTGTGTGAGGGAGGTGTGTGAGGGAGGAGTGTGTGAGGGAGGGGTGTGTGAGGGAGGAGTGTGTGGGGAGGTGTGTGAGGGAGGGTGTGATGGGGGGGTGTGTGGGGGTGTGTGAGGGGAGTGTGTGGGGGGAGTGTGTGAGGGGGTGTGGGGGAGTGTGTGGGGGGTGTGTGAGGGGGGTGTGTGTGAGGGGGGTGTGAGGGGGGAGTGTGTGGGGGGTGTGTGGGGGGTGTGTGAGGGGGGTGGGGGGGGGTGTGTGAGGGGAGTGTGTGAGAGGTGTGTGGGGGGAGTGTGTGAGGGGGTGTGTGGGGGGGGAGTGTGTGAGGGGGAGGTGGGAGGGGGGAGTGTGTGGAGGGGAGGTGTGAGGGGGGTGTGTGAGGGGGGAGGGTGTGAGGAGTGTGTGAGAGTGGGGGGGAGGGAGAGGTGTAGGGGGAGGTGGAGTGTGGGGGTGTGAGAGAGGAGGGTGTGGAAGGGGGGGGTGTGGAGGGAGGGAGGGTGTGGAAGGGGGAGAAGGGGTGGAAGGGGAGGTGTGTGAGGAGTGTGTGAGGGGGAGTGTGTGAGGGGGGGAGTGTGTGAGGGGGGTGTAAAGGGGGAGAGGTGTGGAAGGGGAAGAGGGGGGTGTGAAGGGGGAGGGTGTGTGTGGGAGGGTGTTAATGGGAGGTGTGAGGGTGTGTGTGTGTGTGTGGTATATCGTTAAATAGATCGTTAAAAGGACGTGTCAGTAAAAAAAAAAAAAAAAAAAAAAAAAAAAAAAAAAAAAAAAAAAAAAAAAAAAAAAAAAAAAAAAAAAAAAAAAAAAAAAAAAAAAAAAAAAAAAAAAAAAAAAAAAAAAAAAAAAAAAAAAAAAAAAAAAAAAAAAAAAAAAAAAAAAAAAAAAAAAAAAAAAAAAAAAAAAAAAAAAAAAAAAAAAAAAAAAAAAAAAAAAAAAAAAAAAAAAAAAAAAAAAAAAAAAAAAAAAAAAAAAAAAAAAAAAAAAAAAAAAAAAAAAAAAAAAAAAAAAAAAAAAAAAAAAAAAAAAAAAAAAAAAAAAAAAAAAAAAAAAAAAAAAAAAAAAAAAAAAAAAAAAAAAAAAAAAAAAAAAAAAAAAAAAAAAAAAAAAAAAAAAAAAAAAAAAAAAAAAAAAAAAAAAAAAAAAAAAAAAAAAAAAAAAAAAAAAAAAAAAAAAAAAAAAAAAAAAAAAAAAAAAAAAAAAAAAAAAAAAAAAAAAAAAAAAAAAAAAAAAAAAAAAAAAAAAAAAAAAAAAAAAAAAAAAAAAAAAAAAAAAAAAAAAAAAAAAAAAAAAAAAAAAAAAAAAAAAAAAAAAAAAAAAAAAAAAAAAAAAAAAAAAAAAAAAAAAAAAAAAAAAAAAAAAAAAAAAAAAAAAAAAAAAAAAAAAAAAAAAAAAAAAAAAAAAAAAAAAAAAAAAAAAAAAAAAGATCAAAT
>NW_024713565.1:0-5489 GCF_018991925.1 Homarus americanus | reverse complement strand
ACGGTTACAACACTCGACATGTTGGACGGTTACAAAACAAAAACAAAATCTCAATGAAAACAAAATCAAATCGAGTCTTAATGAATTGATAAAACAAAAAACAAAAAAAATCATCAGAATAGCGACGTCACCAACTAGACAGCCAAGTTTATAATCTTATCAGGAATTACGTCTCTGGCAGTCATGTACAGTATACCAGCCCACAGTCAATGGCAGTTGTTTTTGACGTTACACTTGGCTATCAGCTGAGAAGGAGAGGTCTTTAGTGATTGTGGACTAGGCCAGTTGCTTTCTTTATTTATTTTATTCATGCATTCCTTCTTTTTTCGGTAAACGTTCTGGCCAGGATCATCATATAACCTTAGGTCAGCTTCGGAATCCCTACTAGTGGTGTCAGGCCAATATTCACCCCGCGCATCTACCACCAGTCCTCCAACTAAATCGAGGCAGTGTCACCAACGCGTCCGTTGGTCCCCGTTAAACGCTCCAGTTCGGTGAAGACGACAACAGTAGGTGGGAGTGAGGTCGAAGGTTATCACCAGGGAAACAATACCTGGAAACAAGCCTCATATGTCTGTCTGGCTGTCTTTCGTGCGATGTCTCTTCACTTCACGAGTTACCGAGTTTTATAGCGGCCGGTACAAGGTGTTCATTACGTAAGGCCGAATCCTAGATCTGGATAGCTAAAAAATATGTATATGTGTAGGTGTGCATTTCCTTGCTTTATATAGACGCCTAATGTGTCCAGTATGATTGGTCTAAGAGTTACCAGGAAACCCGAATGGTCAGGGTTCACGCCAATATTAGACTGCATCTGTCCCGTGCCGGCTGTGGCCTCGCTGGTCTAAACGCAAATTCTTTAACAGTTGGTAGCAGAATCGCACAATTTTCGGCCTAGTGGTCTCAATGACGTCGAGTCGAAACCTGGACGTGAATAGAGGACTAGTTTTAGCGAGTAATATTTTCCCTCTCTCGCTAGCTTGGCCAAACACACATTAACAAGAAGCACCAGCCCCCACGAGTACCTTGGTCATCAAGGCTTGTCGAGCCATCGATCACTTGTTTAAGGAGCTCAGTAAATTCACCGTCTGCATGGAGGGCGACCTGCCTCCGGGATATGAGGTAGAGTATTGGTGCTGGATGCTTTGGCTGACTCCAGGAGATTATTTGGTCGCTGTAAGTTAGGTTAGGTTAGGTACAGTACATACCAAGGCAGTTGCAGTTGTTAACGCTATAATGCAATACTACACTTCAACAGCTAAGATCTTTAAGCGAGTATACAAGATTAGTTATTACATTAATTCATCAATAATTAAGAATTATGAGACATACAAGTCTTCCTCGGGCAGCCACCATGTTTACAAGTGATGTCAGTTGTCTGGGGTGCCATGTTGTCTGGGGGGGGGGTTGAGTGCAGGTACAGCTAGGCCGGGAGATGCATCTTCCTGTGAGCGCATGACGGCCTGGTCAGAATATCTCGACTCTGAGGTCAATGTTGTAGTGAAGAATGATTGTCTTGGCTCTGTGTTGTCTGGTGTAGTGTACCGTAAGGGTCGTGTGGGTATAAACGACAAGTATACCTTTTATATAAACAAAATAACAAATGAAGCAATAATAAATGTAAAAGAAATATTATTAAAGCCATAAAAGTTTTGCCATATTTTTTTTACCTTGAATTAACAAAAATAAACCCAACGATTTTCCTCGGAGTGGAAGAGATTTTCTTATTGAGAGTTTAGCCGCGCTATGATGGAAGCTATCAGCGGTCTTTTCAGTGGTGGCTGTAAGGTGTATTATGAAGCGCTGATGGCGGTCACCTGAATCACGGCTGAGTTATGTCTGAGGTACAACATGACTCTGCAAATGATGGGCTTCCGCTCAGCCTGACAGAGAAGTTATTAAGAAAGCGAGAGGCTTAAATAATGCCGCGGCATCTTTAGTACTTTAGAAAATAAACTGAAGAAAATGTTGTCCTAGATACTAATTAGTAGTAGTTACAGGTAGCTAATGCATTTCACACCTTGACAGATTGATTTAAAGGACACATTTGCATCACGTATATTACCACACGCGAGGACCTAACATTTCCATTAATGATAGGCGCAATAAGCTTCGCGTATTAAGGCAGAGCGACACAGAGTAACAGTAAGGTTATTGGCCCAGGAACTGCCTCGACCTAAAGATTTTAACAGTTCAGCATGCAATAGAGATGTGATGGAAAATAATGAACAGAATAAAAAAAATATATGTTGACCAAATAAGGGAATTAAAAACTAAAAACCACAGCGCTTCATTATGACTGAAAAATCAGATCAAGTAGACGCGGGGTTGAGTCCTGACACGTCAAACAACTGACTGTCTGTGTGTCTGTGGCTGGAACAACTTAAATCAAGGAGAGGCAGAAGGCTATACGGGGATTATTTTGTTGGCACTTCTTCTCGTTTTCTGTCGCAACATCGATTAGTTTACATTATATAAACGGAAAAAAAATATGAAATGTTAAAAAAAAAATCCATGCTGAGAGAAGCACTAAGGTGTGCACCCATAAATAACAAGGACTTGAAATGGTTTATAATTTAAGTATTCTGAATAAATAAAAAAAAAAAAAAACGAAGTCCATAAAGGCGGAAGGGAAAGAGGGAAAAAATAACAATAATCGCGTAGATAAAAACGGAAACAGTGGACATTAAGTCGTGTGGATGAGCGGTTAGCAGACAACGTTAGGGTGTAGTAAGGGTGGCAGGCACGACGCCCCCTAAAGGTCACACTGCCACCCTCAACTTGCTCTGTTCTTACCGCCTCAATAGTTTATATACACGGAACCTTCACAATACGTTATGTTCCTTTATGTGCACGACACCTCCTGTATAGACTATTTTGGTGGACATGATTTCAGAATTCGTGAATCTTTTGTAATACTTGATCATGTAAATCTTTAAATGCATCTTTTACTCATTAGCAAAAAGTCTTGTACTTACGTCTTCTTTGTCTTGCGTTCGCCGCCTGAGAGTGCAGTGTAAACAGGGACACTGCCAGTCCATCCACCTGTAAATGGAAACATAACGTTACTGTTGGGGAGGTGAAGGTGGTCGAGTGCAGTGCCGGCCACGCTGCCCCACACTGTGTACTGAAGGTTTTAGAAATGTGACTAAATATATAATCAAATGTAAAAATAACTCGGGAAATGTTAACAGCCAAAAATATTGAATGTGTTTATGATGCAAAGTTTAGCTGTAGTTGTTAAGCAAGAGGAGACAAACTGGACTCACTGTGAATGTGTGATCATCATATAAAAGTAAGACAAGACAATAAGGCAACAAGTGGTTAGAGTAACACAACCCTCCAGGCAAGATAAACTGATATATAACTGGTTCTTGGACATAACCTTGAGTGTCAGGTCAAATGTCAAGCAAAACATTGAAAAGATTTATGAACCTTTGACCTTTATATCTGATCTTGATATTACCTGAGGTCAACTCCATGGGCACAATAAACTATCCGCTGTATGTGGCAAAATTCAAAATTCAAGCCATCACACACACACACACACACACACACACACACACACACACAGGTGAATAAACCATAAATATGTTATATGGAACATAAATATAACTTCCCAAATCAGTCTCATATACTTCCTCACCGCGGCCTGACGAATTAGTACAACGGTAATGTTCTGTCAGGGCTCAGGTCGAGGCTCATCCGTACTGATCATCTGTGTGTGTGTGGTGGTGTTGTGTGGTGTGTGTGTGTTGGTGTTGTGTTGTGTAGTGTAGTGAAAATGGCGGGGATCCGCTTTTGAATTTTGTCACCTACAGCTGCTAGTTTGTTGTGCACCCATACTCATCCTGTGAGCGGCAGCACAAAAGTATTAAAGTTAAAGAGTTGAGGTCACCAAGGGTGTGTGTGACAGACCCAAGGGGTCAGGATATTATGGTATTTGTTTAGTTTTGTTACGTCTATGGTTTTATTAACACAAAAATACGAATAAAATCCATCATTTAACTCGTTATTAATACTAAACCACTCTAGTGCATGTACCCAACGGTGTGTCATAGTCCAAGGATGTGTCATGGTCCAAGGGTGTGTTATGGTCCAAGGGTGTGTCGTGGTCCAAGGGTGTGTCGTGGTCCAAGGGTGTGTCATGGTCCAAGGGTGTGTCGTGGTCCAAGGGTGTGTCGTGGTCTGCTGGTGGCTCGTGGTCCAAGGGCATGTGTCATGGTCCAAGGGTGTGTCATGGTCCAAGCGGGTAAGCCGTGGTCCAAGGTGTGTCGGTCCAAGGGTGTGTCGTGGTCCGCTGGGTGTGTCATGGTCCAAGCGGGTGTGTCATGGTCCAAGGGTGTGTCATGGTCCGGCGGGTGTGTCATGGTCCAAGGGTGTGTCATGGTCCGCGGGGTGTGTCATGGTCCAAGGGTGTCGGTCGGGTGTCGGTCAAGGTGCGGTCAAGGTGCGGGTCCAAGGGTGTGTCTGGTCCGGCGGTGTCGTGTCCAATATTGTGAGTATTATCAGTCTTCAAACCAAAAGTCCAAAAATGAAACGTTTTTACAATCGCCAGACAAAGATAACTAATTGTTCTTAAGACCTAAGTATTGATGACGATCATGGTGGGAGTTTGGTGGCCATAGGAGTTTGATGTAATATAGTGGAAGCTTGGAGTTATTGTGGAGTTTTAAAAATATAGGAGTTTGGTGGGCCATAGTGGTGTTTATGGCCATAGTGGTGTTTGGGTGGCCATAGTAGAGTTTGACGGCCAGTGCAGGTTGAAAAGCATAGTGGTGTTTTGGTGGCCATAGTAGAGTTTTGACGGCCATAGTGGTGTTTATGGCCATAGTGGTGTTTGGTGGCCATAGTAGAGTTTGACGGCTCAGGATCCCCACACACCATGGCAAATATGTTTCAGGACCAGAGAGAAGAAAAGAGCCAGAGCATCTATGACGTCAGGAGAGGGACAGCTGGAGGTAAAACTACAACCCGTTCGTGTACCCTCCTGGTCCTGCAACCCCACAGTACAACCCTCAACAACCTGCTCTGTGTAATTCTCCTGTCCTGCAGTGTTATAATCCTGCAGTACAACCCAACAACCTGCCCGTGTACTCGCCTCCTGTCCCTGGTGGGTTATAAACTCACAGCACAATCCCACCAACCTGCCTGTGTACCGCTCTGTCCTGTGTTATAAACCCCACAGTACAACCCCACCAACTCCGTTGCCTGTGTACTGCCCCGTCCCGCAGTGTTATAACAACCTACAGTACAACCCAATTAACCTGTCTGTGTACTGCCGCCGCCCGGTAGTGTTATATATAACCTACAGTACAACCCCACCAACCTGCCTGTGTACCTCGCCAATTGTCCTGTAATGAGAACTTCATACAACCCCAAATTAACCTGCCTGTACCGTCAGCTGCCGTTCTGCAGTGTTGGTAATCCCACAGTACAACCCCAATTAACCTGCTCGTGGCATCGCCGTCCCAATGTTATGACCTACA
>NW_024713564.1:0-11070 GCF_018991925.1 Homarus americanus | reverse complement strand
TTTTATGGGCATCTCCCTTAGCCAATAAGGTCGGAGAGGTGTGCCTAATAAAAACGGTACCAAATTGCAGACGACATTGAACGCCTCCCTTAGCCAATAAGGTCGGGGAGGGGTGCAATGTAACTGTACACAAACCCTCTCCCTCAAGAATGGGGCCAGAACTCACAATACCTGCAAGAGCCTACCGCAATTGCAGAAGTCCTTTACTAGCCAAAGGAAAGAAAGAATGTAATGATTAACCCAACTCTGCCAACCACTAACAAAACCTACAATCCTCCCAAAAGAAAAACTTAACCCACCCAATCTTACTCACAATCCCTCCAAAAAAAAAAAAAAGAAGCTAACTCACTATCCAATCACTAATCAACACCTTCAATCCTCCCAAAAGAAAAACTTAACCTGCCAACCTTACTCCCCAACCCCTCTTAGGGAAATCAATACCTACAATCCTCCCAAAATAAAAACTTAATATACCCGACCTTTCTAACAACCTTTGACCCTCCTATAAAAAAAAAAAAAAAAAAAAAAAACATATGACTCAATACAACTATTCATTAGCAACACAAAACATATCATTCCTAAGAAATCCTACCATACTATAAATTAACCCAAGAACCTCTCCTCCTTTCGCCTTCCCTCTCCTCTCCTCCCCCCCTCCTCCCGACAACCGAACCATACCCGACCTTATAACATTATCCTAACCCTCCGTCTCTCCCCTTACATTTACATGCAAACACATACACACTCACACAACAACCCCCCTTAAGCAATTTTAATTCACCTTAAATTAACATACAACCGCCACCCCCATCAGTCCCCAAACACAAACTCCCCCCCTCCCTCAACCAATCTCCAAACACAACATCCCCCCCCCCGCCAGACAAAGCCACCTTACCAAATCGACCTAACTCAAGACTGAAACTTAACCTATATCTCACTCTCATCTCCGTTCACAATTTGACATAGCTCAAATCTGCCTCCTGCCATTACTAAACAACTCTCCTACGATACACTCATCCTTCCTCACTACGAATACTTTGACATTTCAAACTCAAAGATTCTAAACTCTTCCTCCAACTCTCCATTTCTCTCTGACATAGCTAAAAGACCCACAACTCTCAGAACCTAATCAAACATACCCAACGTCTGTGACATCCAATT
Organism: Homarus americanus; assembly: GCF_018991925.1. Classification (NCBI taxonomy): domain Eukaryota; kingdom Metazoa; phylum Arthropoda; class Malacostraca; order Decapoda; family Nephropidae; genus Homarus; species Homarus americanus. Next base: position 9,909 of record NW_024713564.1, on the reverse strand, counting down.
CTTAATAAAATTGACCTAACTCTAGACTGAAACCACTCAACCTATATCTCATTCTCGTCTCCGTTCATAATTTGACAAAAAAGCTCAAATCTGTCTGCCGCTATTACTAAAAACTCTCCTACGATACGCTCATCCTTCCTTACTATGAATACTTTGACATTTCACGCTCAAAGATTCAAAAACCCTTCCTCCAACTCGCTCCGTTCCTCTTTGACATAGCTCAAAGACTTTACCTTCATCTCTCTCCAAACAACCCTACGACTAGCAAAATTTCTATATTTTCACCTTCTCTGTTTGATTTGATCGTGTGCTGCCTGTGCGTCCGTCCACCTGCGTTTCTCGGCTTGCGCCGCCGCCGTGGCGGGGCGGTTCTTCCTACGTTTTACCAACACTGCCTGCTAAGACGACAATCAGAACACCCGCGTTGGCCCTTTGCTTGCCCGGACCTGCTCCCGCCCTCCCTCTGCCTCGTCCTGATTGTTGTTGTTGCACCCTCAAGGGCATTTTGCCTACCCCCTCACGCAAGCGGTGTTTAGCCACTGCACCTGTTCTCTCCTTCTAAAATTCACTTCCATCCTATCTTTATTCTTCCTCTGAACCTCCTTCCCCCCTGTCACTAGCATTTTCTAGTCTCTAGGCGAAGCGCACACACACACTCTCTCTCCCTCACCATGAACGGTTACGAGCTTGTTAACGTGGCGCGGATACGTCCGGACACACCGACCTGCCCCAAGAAACTAAACCTCCTAGTTCTCCAGAAGTTTTTCGAAGCTAATGGGATCGTGGGGGTCACCAAGGTAGAACGTCTAAAGCTCCATGGTGACATCAAGATCACCTTCGTCGAGAAGGGCATGCCCGCACAGCTCGCGGAGATCCCAGACATCAACGGCATTCCTTTCCAAATGTTTGCCTACATGTGGGACAACTTGAAGCTGGGTGTAATCTCCCACGCCGAAATTGCCCACATGGACAAAGCAGAGCTGAGTGAGCTCCTCAAGGAGCAGCAGCTCCAAGTTGTGAAGAAGCTGTCCGATACCACTGCCCTCATCGGACACCACTCCACCCTACCCAAGGAAGCTCAACTGGCGTGGGTAACTATGCCAGTCAAGCCCTACTGCAGACCGAAACGGTGTTACAAATGCCAGCACTATGGACACACTGTAAACAAGTGTGAGGCGTAGGAAGACACCTGCTCCATGTGTGGCAGCCCTGGACACCGCTACACGGCCTGCCCCAACACAGAGAAAAAATGCGTTGCCTGTGGTGGCCCACACTCCTCCGCCGACCGGACCTGCCCCAGATGGAAGGAGGAATGCAGGGTAGCCAAGGCTCGTCTTGAGAAAAAACTGAGCTACAAAGAGGCCCTCCTTGCTGTACGCTCCCAAGAAAAGAAAAAACCAGCAGTAAAGAAAAACCAAGAAAAGAAAACTCAACAGAAGCAGCCCACCACACAGAACCAAGAACACCACGCGGCCCGTGGTGCTGAAGCCCACGCGGCCAGTGGTGCTGAAGCCCACGTGGTCAACCTCTCCCTCTCTGAATTCTTCCACACCTATGAGGACTTAAAATACGAGGAAGACGAACAAGAAGACCCAAACACAAACGAATGGACACTCCAAGAGAGCAAGAAGAGAAGGAGAGAGAGAAGAAAATCGACATCAAGCTAAGAAGACCAAGACATCCCCTCCACACAAGAAACCAAAACACAATCAAGCCGACCAAGCACTGAACATCCATTGCCCAACCCATCACGCACCTGACGCTTGACCTGACGCTAGCCTGGCCTTGTCTTGTCGCCTCCCTGCCGCGTCCAGGCGGGTTGCTGTGGCTGCCTCCATCTTATAATCCCTCACGCAAGCGGTGTTTAGCCACTGCACCTGTTCTCTCCTTCTAAAATTCACTTCCATCCTATCTTTATTCTTCCTCTGAACCTCCTTCCCCCCTGACACTAGCATTTTCTAGTCTCTAGGCACTCTCTCTCTCATTGGAGCCAGGACCACCACAGAGAGCAGACACGCAGAGCGACGGGGAAGCCGGAGATCAAACGGACATAGCTGATTCGCTAGTTCTGGGACCTCTCCCACCTTCCCACCAACCTTGGAAATCACAAGCACCTGACTCCATTCTCCAACTGACAATTCTGTTGATTCAATCGACACATTGAGCCTCTCCTACAGTATCGGACCTCCCTTAGGAACCCCGAATGCTGCTGAGGGGCTTGGTGTGAAGAAAGAGTCAGCAGTAAGTTTTCAGACCTTTTTCTACCACTCTAACCTTTATCTTCCGTGCCGTGAAAGGACCTATTCCCCTGTCAGTTGACGTACAGGGGAGTATTCGTCTGGAAACGCCCTCTGTCCCCACACCTCGCTAGTGCGTGTTTGTGTGAAGGGCGAGGGGTCAGCACAGCCTGCCGATTCGCCTGGGGACCTCTGTGATAGTGCAGGGCCTCCCCTACGTGAGGGGCGCAGGAAATTAGGGACAATTTGTTAGGGGAGATCTCCATAAATCTCCAATTCAAACAGTTAACATGCCTTCAATTAAACTCAAAGTGGACCGTACCATCCAACCATGCACGGACCTCGCCTCACTTATTTTCCAGCTGACTTTGATCTTCCAAATACGTTCCTTCACCAATGACGACATTATCAAAATATTTGTACAGAATGACGAAGACGCCGACCTATTCCACTCCCCAGCATTGAACAAAAAACTAAAAGACAATGGCTTAACGGTCCTTAGCTCACCCGAATACCGCGCAAAATGCACCCTCATATGTAGAAAAATCATCCCCCATATCCTTGACAATCCTAACCTATTGATAGAACTCAACACACACAACACCTCCCAAATGACATATGCAGCCCGGATGGGAACTCTCCCCATGTTGAAAATCACTACAGCTACACAAACTGACGCCATCAAATTGAAATCCAACGGAATTAAATTCGGCAATAACATCATCCCCTCACATAACATCGAATTCCAACACTACATCCCAGTCCACCAATGCTACAACTGCTATCAATTTGGACATACCACCAACCGTTGCAGTAACTCACTAACCTGTTCAAAATGTGCCAATCACTCATACAGAAACTGCACTGCCACTGTTACTAAATGCTGCAATTGTAAAGGCCCACACTCTGCCGTCAGCAACAAGTGCCAAATCAGACTCAATAACAGCACAACACCACTCCCTCCCCACCTACGCCTACCCTCACCTCCCACTGCTATTCTCACAGCACCACCTCCTCCTCCCCACCACTCACTCCCTACTCCCACGACTCTCTCCACCCGCACTTGCTGGACCAACAACCTGACCGCCCCCCTCCCTTCCCCCGACACTGACGCAAAAATCACCACCATCATACTTCTGGCACATTCCCTAAGCAACGGTAATAGATCACTTTTTCTAAATCTGGTAATTGAGGGTTTGAAGGCTAACGGCCTCCCTACCATAAACATTCCTGACTCCTTCAGAACCGGTCCCGACCTCATCTTCCCCACTGCCCCCATCTCCGACCGTACCAACATGCCCCCCCCACCCCCCAGAGAATCCACTGTCTCCCTCCTCCCCTCCACTTCTGCCATGCCTACACCTGACTTATCTCACCATTCTACCATTACCTCACCCCCCAAAGTAATCAATCCAAAACATACCGGCCCCTCCACCTCGACCTTGCCTACACCCGACTTCTCCCACTTGACTACGTTGAACTCCCGGACCACGAACACCCAAACCAAACCCGATCCCCCCCTAACACCCCAGACTCCCAAGAATAAAATGGCAGCCCTTCCCCCCACAGAACTAGTGGTCAAGACCCCTAGACCAAAGAGGAAGAACACCTCCCCCCTTTCTCCCTATACACCTGACAGCAAAAGAATTATACAATACACTCATCCAACCAAATCAATAATCAAAGTAAACCTATACGGCACTACCCCTAAGGAAACGGAAATCAACCCCGACACGAACCTAGCACACTCCCCTCAACCTCCCGACTCCCCCACACACAGTCACGTAACTGCCCTTCCCTCACTTGCATACACAACACTCATACCACCACCACGCTCACAGTCACTCGACAATTTAGACCTCATCCCTGCACCTCAGAATTTCTATCTTTAAGTACTAAACAGACCAAACACTCCCCTCCCACCTCCCTTGTATTAATATCTTCCCTATAACCACACCCAACAATTTCCCCCCAAATTAAAACCTAGCCTCTCCTTAACCCTCACCCAACGATTCCCACCCAACCTAACCAAATCAACCTAACCTCTCCTCAGCCCACACCCAACGATTCCCACCTAACCTAACTAAGCTTAACCTAACCTCTTCTCAACCCCACACCCAATAATTCCCACCCAACCTAACCTTACCTGACTTGACCAATTCCCTCCTCCCCCCCCTCACTCCAAACCCCACGCCACCAACTCAAACTCAAGACCACTCTGACAAAAAAATAAAAAATAAATAAATTAATAAATAACTAAACCACTCAACCTGCACTAACACTCCCCCTAACAATCCCCCCAAAATAAAAACCTAACGTACCCAGCCATTACTAGCAATTCCACACAAAATAAAAAAATAACCATTCTACCATTAACTAACCACACCCTATCACTCCTCCCAAAACAAAAACCTAACATACCCAGCCGTTACTAGCAATCCCACACAAAATAAAAAATAACCATTCTACCATTAACTAACCACACCCTATCACTCCTCCCAAAACAAATACCTAACTTACCCATCCCATACTAACTCAAATGACATGTACGTTTCCCTTAGCCAATGAGGTTGGTGAGAGTTCCACAGTGCCTACGCAAGCCCTCTCCCTCAAGAATGTTACCAACACTGTTTTATGGGCACCTCCCTTAGCCAATAAGGTCGGAGAGGTGTACCTAATAAAAACGGTACCAAATTGCAGACGACATTGAACGCCTCTCTTAGCCAACAAGGTCGGGGAGGGGTGCAATGTACCTGTACACAAACCCTCTCCCTCAAGAATGGGGCCAGAACTCACAATACCTGCAAGAAAGAGAGAATGCAATAATTAACCCAACTCTGCCAACCACTAACAAAACCTACAATCCTCCCAAAAGAAAAACTTAACCCACCCAACCTTACTCATAATCCCTCCTATAAAAAAAAAAAAAAAAAAAAGCTAACTCACTATCCAATCACTAATCAACACCTTCAATCCTCCCAAAAGAAAAACTTAACCTACCCAACCTTACTCACAACCCCTCTTAGAAATCAATACCTACAATCCTCCCAAAATAAAAACTTAATATACCCGACCTTTCTAACAAGCCCCTTTGACCCTCCTAATAAAAAAAACAAAAAACAAAAAAAACAAAAAAAACATATGACTCAATACAACTATTCATTAGCAACACAAAACATATCATTCCTAAGAAATCCTACCATACTATAAATTAACCCAAGAACCTCCAAAGCCCCCCTTTCCTCCTTTCGCCTCCCTTCTCCTCTCCTCCCCCCCTCCTCCCGACAACCGAACCATACCTGACCTTATAACATTATCCTTACCCTCGTCTCCTTACATTTACATGCAAACGCATACACACTCACACAACAACCCCCCCTTAAGCAATTTTAATTCACCTTAAATTAACATACAACCGCCACCCCCATCAGTCCCCAAACACAAACTCCCCCTCCTCAACCAATCTCCAAACACAACTTGTCCCCATGAACAAAAGCCACCTTACCGTCGACCTAACTCAAGACTGAAACCATACAACCTATATCTCACTCTCATCTCTGTTCACAATTTGACATAGCTCAAATCTGTCTCCTGCTATTACTAGATAACTCTCCTACGATACACTCATCCTTCCTTACTACGAATACTTTGACATTTCAAGCTCAAAGATTCAAAACTCTTCCTCCAACTCTCTCCATTTCTCTCTGACATAGCTAAAAGACCCACAACTCTCAGAACCTAATCAAACATACCCAACGTCTGTGACATCCAATTCTCAATAAAATCGACCTAACTCAAGACTGAAACCACTCAACCTATATCTCATTCTCGTCTCCGTTCATAATTTGACAAAAAAGCGCAAATCTGTCTGCTGCTATTACTAAAAACTCTCCTACGATACGCTCATCCTTCCTTACTATGAATACTTTGACATTTCAAGCTCAAAGATTCAAAACCCTTCCTCCAACTCGCTCTGTTCCTCTTTGACATAGCTCAAAGACTTTACCTTCATCTTTCTCCAAACAACCCTACGACTAGCTAAATTTCCATATTTTCACCTTCTCTGTTTACTTTGTTCGTGTGTGGCCTGTGCGTCCGTCCACCTGCGCTTCTCGGCTTGCGCCGCCGCCGTGGCGGGGCGGTTCTTCCTCCGCTTTGCCAACACTGCCTAAGCTAAGACGACAACCAGAGCACCCGCGTTGGCCCTTTGCTTGCCCGGACCTGCTCCCGCCCTCCCCCTGCCTCGTCCTGATTGTGATTGTTGCACCCTCAGGGCATTTTGCCTACCCCCTCACGCAAGCGGTGTTTAGCCACTGCACCTGTTCTCTCCTTCTAAAATTCACTTCTATCCTCCCTTTATCCTTCCTCTGAACCTCCTTCCCCCCTGTCACTAGCATTTCTAGTCTCTGGCGAAGCGTCATTGGAACCAGGACCCACACAGAGGGAGCAGACACGCAGAGGCAGCAGGGAAGCCAAAATCAAACAGACACAGCTGATTGGCTAGTCATTGGACATCTTCCACCTTCCCACGTACCCTGGAAAACCCAAGCACCTGACTTCAATTCTCCAGCTGACAATTCTGTTGATTCGATCGACACATTGAGCCTCTCCTACAATATCGGACCTCCCTTAGGAACCCCGAATGCTGCTGAGGGGCTTGGTGTGAAGAGAGAGTCATCAGTGAGTTTTCAGACCTTTTTCTTCCACTCTAATCCTTGTCTTCCGTGCCGTGAAAGGACCTATTCCCCTGTCAGCTGACGTACAGGGGAGTATTCGTCTGGAAACGCCCTCTGTCCCCACACCTCGCTAGTGCGTGTTAGTGTGAAGGGTGGAGGGTCAGCACAGCCTGCCGATTCACCTGGGGACCTCTGTGATAGTGCAGGGTCTCCCCTACGTGAGGGGCGCAGGAAATCAGGGACATTGTTAGGGGAGATCTCCATAAATCTCCAAAATTTAAACAGTTAACATGCCTTCAATTAAAATTAAAGTGGACCGCACCATCCAACCGTGCACAGACCTCGCCTCACTCATTTTTCAGCTGACCTTGATATTTCAAATCCGTTCCTTCACAAATGACGACATCATAAAAATATTTGTACAGACTGACGAAACGCCGACCAATTCCACTCCCCAGCAATGAACCAAAAACTGAAAGACAATGGCTTAACGTTCCCAGTTCCCCTGAGTACCGTGCAAAATGCACCCTCATATGCAGGAAAGTAATCCCTCCTATTCTTGACAACCCAAACCTTCTGAATGAACTCAACTCGCACAACACCAACCAAATGACATTTGCAGCCCGGATGGGAACTCTCCCCATGTTAAAAATCACCACAGCTACTCAAACTGACGCCATCAAATTAAAATCTAATGGAATAAAAATCGGCAACAACATCATCCCCTCACGAGACATTGAGTTCCAACACTACATACAAGTGCACCAATGTTTTAATTGCTATAAATTCGGACACAACACCAACCGTTGCAGTAACACACAAACTTGCTCAAAGTGTGCCAATCAAGGCCACTCCTACCGAAACTGCACTGCCACTGTAACAAAATGCTGCAACTGTAAAGGCCCTCACGCTGCCATCAGCAACAAGTGCAAAATCAGACTCGACAATAGCACAACACCACTCCCTCCCCGCCGACCCTCACCTCCTACAGCACCTCCGACAGCACCACCTCCACCTCCTCACCACTCACTCCCACGACCCTCCCCACCCGCACTTGCTGGACCAACAACCTGACCGCCCCCCCCACCCTCCCCCGACGCTGACGCAAAAATCACCACCATCATACTTCTGGCACATACCCTAAGCAACGGAAACGGGTCTCTTTTTCTGAAACTGGCAATTGATGGTTTGAAGGCGAACGGCCTCCCTACCATACACATTCCTGATTCCTTCAGAACCTGTCCCGACCTCATCTTCCCCACTGCCCCCATCTCCGAATCGACCAGCATGCCACCCTCTAGAGAAGCCACTGCAATCTCCTCCGCCCTCCACTTCTGCCATGCCCACACCTGACTTATCTCACCAATCTACCATTACCTCAGCCTCCATCATGCCCCTCCCACCCTCCAGAGTAATCAGTCCAAAACCTCCCGGCCCCTCCTTCTCGACCTTGCCTACACCTGACTTCTCTCACACGACTACCATGAACTCCCGGACCACAAACACCCAGACCAAAATCAATCCTCCCCGAACACCTCAAACACCCAAAACGAAAATGGCAGCCCATCCCCCCACAGAACTAGTAGTTAAGACCCCTAGATCAAAGAGGAAGAACACCTCCCCCCTTTCTCCCTACACACCTGACAGCAAAAGAATTATACAATACACACATCCAACAAAATCTATAATCAAAGTAGATCTATTCGGCACTACCTTAAAGGAAACGGGAAACAACCCCGACACGAACCTAGCACACTCCCCTCTCCCCCCCAACTCCCCCACACACAGTCACGTAACCGCCCATCCCTCACCTACATATACCACACACAGACCACGCTCACAGTCACTCGACAATTTAGATCTCATCCCTGCACCCCAGAATTTCAATCTCATAAGTAACCAAGAGGAAACTAAACACATCCATACCAACATGATCACCATTATGCAATTCAACTGTAGAGCATATCATTCAAACAGACACGCCATCTCTCTCCTCCTATAAGAGCACAACCCACACATTCTCCTCAACTCAATCTACACAAGCACCAAAATCAAGCACTTCAGCTACACAAGCAGACAATCACCCCACGAACTACACGAGGGCGTTGCAATCCTCATCAGATCCTCCATCAAACACTTCATGGCTGCCAAGATCTACACTCAACACGGACAGATAATCATCTGCACAACATACTCAAGACCAAACACTTTTATTCCCTTCACAGACCTAAACTCCATCTTTAACACCACACACCTACCTGTAATACTAATGGCCGACCTCAATGCGCACCACACCGCATCCCAACACAACCGCATCGACCCCCATGCCCAACAACTACACACTCTGGTCACTCACAAAAACCTTCACCACATTGGACCTTTCTTCCCCACATTCTACGCTGCTCACGGCAAAGGCACACCAGACATCGTCATCACTAACACTCCTGCCCTCCAATTCTAACACTACATCACTACCGGCCCCCTATCAGGCTCAGACCACATACCCATCACTCTTCACCTCTCCAACAATCCCATCCTCCTCCCAACACCCACACCTCAATACCAGTATCAACACGGAGATTGGGATGCCTTCCAAACCACACTCTCTGAACAACAATACACACTCAACCTCGAACACCAACCCACTAGGATGATTGAGGAAACCTGGACACACCTCTTCAACATTATCACCGCCATAGCAGATACCCACATTCCTAAACACCGGTTCAAGAGAAAATACTCCTTCACACCCTCCATAAGAACTCAACGCCTACTTCACTGCTACAGGTCACGATTCGAACTAATAAAACTTAACCTAGCACCAGTTTACGCAGACATCTCCACACTAAGAACACACATCATCCACAGCCTCCGACAAGACCATGACGTTCACTGGGCAAAACTCGTAGAGGCTGCCCAGGAACACAGAACACATACAGTAACCCCCGAGAATTTTGGCAAAGGATCGCCAAGCTGAGAGGAACAGCAAAACCCCC
>NW_024713563.1:0-14910 GCF_018991925.1 Homarus americanus | reverse complement strand
TGACAGAGAAGTGCCTAGGAGTGTCAGAGGTGTACCTGGGGTGTGAAGTGTACCTGGGAGTGTCAGGGGTGTGCCTGGGAGTGTCGGAGGTGTGCCTGGGAGTGTCAGGGGTGTACCAGGGGAGTGTCAGTGGAGTGCCTGGGGTGTCAGAGGTGTACCTGGGGTGTCGAGGTGTACCTGGGAGTGTCGGAGGTGTGCACCTGGAGTGTCAGAGGGTGTGCCTGGGAGTGTCAGGGGTGTGCCTGGGAGTGTCAGAGGTGTGCCTGGGAATGTCAGGTGTACCTGGGAATGTCGGAGATGTACTGGGGGTGTCAGAGGTGTGCCTGGGAGTGTCAGAGGTGTGCAAGAGTGTCAGAGGTGTGCCTGGGGGAGTGTCGGAGGTGTGCCTGGGAGTGTCAGCGGTGGCACCTGGGAGTGTCTGAGGTGTACCTGGGGTGTCAGAGATGTGCCTGGGAGTGTCAGAGGTGCACTTGGGGTGTCAGAGGTGCACCTGGGAGTGTCTGAGGTGTACCTGGGGTGTCTGAGGTGTGCCTGGGAGTGTCTGAGGTGTACCTGGCAGTGTCTGAGGTGTACCTGGGAGTGTCAGCGGTGTACCTGGGAGTGTCAGCGGTGTACCTGGGAGTGTTAGACGTGTATCAGGGGTGACAGAGGTACTAGGAGTGTCAGAGGTGTGCCTGGGGAGTGTGAGAGGTGTGCCTGGGGAGTGTCAGAGGTGTACCTGGTAGTGTCGGAGGTGTGCCTGGGAGTGTCAGGGGTGTACCAGGGAGTGTCAGTGGAGTGCCTGGGGTGTCAGAGGTGTGCCTGGGAGTGTCAGGTGTGTCTGGGGTATCGGAGGTGTACGCCTGGGAGTGTCAGAGGTGTGACCTGGGAGTATCAGAGGTGTGCCTGGGAGTGTCAGAGGTGTACCTGGAATGTCGGAGGTGTGCCTGGGAATATCGGAGATGTACTAGGGCGTGTCAGGTGTACCTGGGAGTGTCAGAGGTGCGACAAGAGTGTCAGGCGTACCTGGAGTGTCAGAGGTGTACCTGGGAGTGTCGGTGTTGTTCCTGGGAGTATCGGAAGTGTACTGGGGTGTGAGAGGGGCACAGGGAGTATGGGGGTGTGCACAGACCTCAGGGAATCAGGGTGTAACTGGAATGTCAGAGGTGAACCAGGAGTGTCAGTGGAGTACCTGGGAGTGTCAAGGTGTACCTGGGAGTATCGGAGGTGTACCTGGGAATATCGGAGGTGTACCTGAGTGTCAGGGTGTACATGGCAGTGTCAGAGGTGTGCCTGGGGTGTCAGAGATGTACCTGGGGAGTGTCGGAGGTGTGCCTGGGGTGTGAGAGCTGTACCTGGGAGTGTCGCAGGTGTGCCGGGAGTGTCGGAGGTGTACCTGCCAGTGTCAGGTGTACCTGGGAGTGTCAGAGGTGTGCAAGGTGTCAGTGGAATACCTGGGAGTGTCAGAGGTGGCCTGGGAGTGTCAGAGGTGTACCTGGGAGTGTCAGAGATGTGCCTGGGAGGTCAGAGGTGCACTTGGGGGTGTCAGAGGTGCACCTTGGGTGACTGAGGTGTGCCTGGGGTGTCTGAGGTGTACCTGGCAGTGTCTGAGGTGTACCTGGCAGTGTCTGAGTGCTGGCAGTGTCAGCGGTGTACCTGGGGTGTCAGCGGTGTGCCTGGGAGTGTTAGACGTGTATCAGGGAGTGACAGAGGGTACCTAGGAGTGTCAGAGGTGTGCCTGGGAGTGTGAGAGTGTACCTGGGAGTGTCAGAGGTGTGCCTGGTAGTGTCGGAGGTGTGCCTGGGGAATGTCAGGGGTGTAACAGGGAGTGTCAGTGGGTTCCTGGGAGTGTCAGGGTGTACCTGGGAGTATCGAAGGTGTATCTGGGGTATCAGAGGGTGTGCCAGGTGTCAGAGGTGTACCTGGGAATTATCAGAGGTGTACCTGGGAGTGTCAGAGGTGTACCTGGGAATATCGGAGGTGTGCCTGAATATCGGAGATGTACCAGGGCGTGTCAGAGGTGTACCTGGGAGTGTCAGAGGTGAACCAAGGTGTCAGAGGCGTACCTGGGAGTGTCAGGAGGTGTACCTGGGAGTATCGGTGTTGTTCCTGGGATATCGAAGAGTGTACCTGGGGTGTCAGAGGTGAACCTGGGAGTATCAGAGGTGTACCTGGGAGTGTCAAAGTGTACCAGGGAGAGTCAGGGTGTAACTGGGAGTGTCAGAGGTGTAACTGGGAATGTCAGAGGTGAACCAGGGAGTGTCAGTGGGTACCTGGGAGTCTCAAGGTGTACCTGGGAGTATCGGAGGTGTACCTGGGAATATCGAGTGTGCCTGTGAGTGTCAGAGGTGTACCTGGCAGTGTCAGAGGGTGTACCTGGGGTGTCAGAGATGTACCTGGGAGTGTCGGAGGTGTGCTGGGAGTGTGAGAACTGGACCTAGTGTCGCAGGTGTGGCTGGGAGTGTGAGGTGTACCTGCGGTGTCAGCGGTGTGCCTGGGGTGTGAGAGGTGTACCAGGTAATGTCAGTGGAATACCTGGGAGTGTCAAGGTGTGCCTGGGGAGTGTCAGGGGTGTGCCTGGGGAGTGTCAGAGGTGTGCCTGGGGAGTGTCAGAGGTGTACCTGGGAGTGTCGGAGGTGTGCCTGGGTGTGAGAGGTGTACCTGGGAGTGTCTGGGGTGTGCCGGTGTCAGAGGTGTACCTGGGAGTGTCAGGGTATACCAGGGAGTGTCAGTGGAGTACTGGGAGTATCAGGATGTACCTGGGGTGTCAGAGGTGTACCTGGGAGTGTCAGAGGTGGCCTGGGAGTGTCAGAGGTGTGCCTGGGGTGTCAGAGGTGTGCCTGGGGTGTCAGAGGTGTGCCTGGGGTGTCGGAGGTGTACCTGGGGTATGAGAGTGTACCTGGGAGTGTCTGGGGTGTGCCTGGGAGTGTTAGAGGTGTGCCTGGGGTGTCAGGGGTATGCCAGGGAGTGTCAGTGGAGTACCTGGGAGTGTCAGAGATGTACCTGGGAGTGTCAGAGGTGTACCTGGGAGTGTGAGAGGTGTACCAGGAGTGTCAGATATGTACCTGGGAGTGTCAGAGGTGTACCTGGGAGTGTCGTAGGTGTACCAAGGTGTTTAAAAAGTGTACCTAAGAGTGTCGGAGGTGTACCTGGGAGTGTCAGAGGTATGTGGGAGTGTCAAGGTGTACCTGGGAGTGTCAGCGGTGTGCCTGGGGTGTCAGAGGTGTCCTGGGGAGTGTCGGAGGTGTACCTGGGAGTGTGTGAAGTGTACCTGGGGTGTCTTGGGTGTGCCTGGGTGTCGGAGGTGTACCTGGGAGGGTGAGAAGTGTACCTGGGAGTGTCTGGGGTGTACCTGGGAGTGTCAGAGGTGTACCTGGGGTGTCAGGGGTATACAAGGGGTGTCAGTGGAGTACCTGGGAGTGTCAGAGGTGCTGCCAGTAATGTCAGTGGAATACCTGGGAGTGTCAAAGGTGGCCTGGGAGTGTCAGGTGTACCTGGGGTGTGAAAGTGTACCTGGGAGTGTCTGGGGTGTACCTGGGAGTGTCAGAGGTGTACCTGGGAGTGTCAGGGGTATACCAGGGGTGTCAGTGGTGCCTGGGGAGTGTCAGAGATGTACCTAGTGTCAGAGGTGTGCCTGGGGTGTCAGAGGTGTACCTGGGAGTGTCAGAGATGTGCCTGGGGTGTCAGGAGGTGTACCTGGGAGTGTCGGGTGTACCAGGGAGTTTAAAAGTGTACCTGGGAGTGTCGGAGGTGTACCTGGGGTGTCAGAGGTATGCTTGGGAGTGTCAAAGGTGCCTGGGGTGTCAGCGGTGTACCTGGGAGTGTCTGAGGTGTACCAGGGAGTGTCAGAGATGTGCCTGGGAGTCAGACGTGCACAGGGGGTGTCAGAGGTGCAGGGAGACTGAGGTGTACCTGGGAGTGTCTGAGTGTACCTGGCGTGTCTGAGGTGTACCTAGGGTGTCAGAGGTGTGCCTGGGGTGTGAGAGTGTATGGGGTGTCTGGGGTGTGCCTGGGGTGTCAGAGGTGTGCCTGGGAGTGTCAGGGTGTGCAGGGAATGCCAGTGGAGTACCTGGGAGTGTGAGTGTGCCTGGGGTGTCGAGGTGTACCTGGGGTGTCAGAGGTGTTCAGGGGCAGGTGAGGTGTACCTAGGAGTGTCAGAGATGTACCAGGGGAGTGTCAGAGGAATACCTAGGAGTGTCAGAGTGTGTACCTAGTGTCAGAGGTGTACCTAGGAGTATCGGAGGTTTACCTGGGAGTGTCAGGTTGTACCTGGGAGTGTCAGTTTACCTGGGAGTGTCAGCGGTGTGCCTGGGGTGTTAGACGTGTATCAGGGAGTGACAGAGGGTACCTAGGGTGTCAGAGGTGTACCTGGGGTGTGAGAAGTGTACCTGGGGTGTCAGAGGTGTACCTGGGGTGTCAGAGGTGTTCAGGGAGTGTGTGAGGTGTACCTGGGAGTGTCAGAGATGTAAGGGGTGTCAGAGGTGCAGGAGTGTCAGAGGTGTACTAGGGTATCGGATGTTTGGGAGTGTCGGACTTGTACCTGGGAGTGTCGAAGGTGTGCCTGGGGTGTGAGAAGTGTACGCGAGTGTCGGAGTGTACCAGGAGTGTGGGAGGTGTACGCAGAGTGTCAGAGGTGTACTTGGGAGAGTCAGAGTGCCTGGGAGTGTCAGCGGTGTGCTGGGTGTGTCTGAGGTGTACCTGGGAGTGTCAGAGGTGTGCTGGGGTGTCAGAGGTGCCTTGGGGTGTCAGCGGTGCACCTTGGGTGTCTGAGGTGTGCCTGGGGTGTCTGAGGTGTGCCTGGCAGTGTCTGGGTGTACATGGCAGTGTCTGAGGGTGTGCCTGGCAGTGTCAGCGGTGTGCCTGGGGAGTGTCAGCGGTGTGCCTGGGGAGTGTTGGGCGTGTATCAGGGGTGACAGAGGTACCAGGTGTCAGAGGTGTACCTGGGAGTGTGAGAAGTGTACCTGGGAGTGTCAGAGGTGTACCTGTAGTGTGTCGGAGGTGTACCTGGGAATGTCAGAGGTGTAACAGGGAGTGTCAGTGGAGTTCTGGGAGTGTCAGAGGTGTACCTGGGAGTATCAGGTGTCTGGGAGTATCGGAGGTGTACCTGGGAGTGTCAGAGGTGTACCTGGGGTATCAGAGGTGTACCTGGGAGTGTCAGAGGTGTACCTGGGAATATCGGAGGTGTGCACGGAATATCGGAGATGTACCAGGGCGTGTCAGGGTGTACCTGGGGAGTCTCAGAGGTGTACCTGGGAGTGTCAGAGAGCGTACCAAGTGTCAGAGGTGTACCTGGAGAATCTGTTTGTTCTAGGAGTATCGAAAGTGTACCTGGGAGTGTCAGAGGTGAACCTGGAGTGTCAGAGGTGTACCTGGGAGTGTCAAAGGGTGTAGGCAGAGTCAGGGGTGTACCTGGGGTGTCAGAGGTGTACCTGGGAATGTCAGAGGTGGACCAGGGTGTCAGTGGGTACCTGGGGTCTCAAAGGTGTACCTGGGGTGTCGGAGGTGTGCCTGGGAATATTGGAGGTGTACCTGTGAGTGTCAGAGGTGTACCTGGCAGGTGTCAGGGTGTGCCTGGAAGTGTCAGGAGTTGTACCTGGGAGTGTCGGAGGTGTGGTGGGAGTGTGAGGGCTGTACCTGGGAGTGTCGCAGAGTGTGACTGGGAGTGTCAGAGTGTACCTGGGAGTGTCAGCGGTGTGCCTGGAGTGTGAGAGGTGTACAGGTAATGTCAGTGGAATACTGGAGTGTCAGAGGTGTACCTGGGGTGTCAGGTGTACCTGGGGGTGTGAGGTGTACTGGGGAGTGTGGGGTGTGCCTGGGGGTGTCAAGTGTGCCTGGGAGTGTCGGGGTATGCAGGGGTGTCAGTGGGTGCCTGGGAGTGTCAAGGTGTGCCTGGGGTGTCAGAGGTGTGCCTGGGTGTCAGAGGTGTGCCTGGGGTGTCAGGTGTGCCGGGTGTGAGAAGTGTGCCTGGGGGTGTCTGGGGTGTGCCTGGGAGTGTTAGAGGTGCCGCAGGAGTGTCAGGGGTATACCAGGGAGTGTCAGTGGGTGCCTGGGAGTGTCAGAGATGTACCTGGGAGTGTCAGGGTGTACCTGGGAGTGTGAGAGGTGTGGGAGTGTCAGATATGTCCTGGGGTGTCAGAGGTGTGGGGTGTCGTAGGTGTACCAGGTGTTTAAAGTGTGCCTAAGGTGTCGGAGGTGTGCCTGGGGTGTCAGAGGTATGCTGGGGGTGTCAAGGTGTGCCTGGGAGTGTCAGCGGTGTGCCTGGGAGTGTCAGAGGTGTACCTGGGGTGTCAGAGGTGTACCTGGGTGTGAAGTGTGCCTGGGAGTGTCTTGGGTGTGCCTGGGAGTTGTCGGAGGTGTACCTGGGAGGTGAGGTGTACCTGGAGTGTCAGAGTTGTGCCTGGGAGTGTCAGAGTGTACCTGGGAGTGTCAGGGGTATACAAGGGAGTGTCAGTGGAATTTGGCAGGTGTCAGAGGTGTGCCAGGTATGTCAGTGGAATGGGGTGTCAAAGGTGTGCCTGGGAGTGTCGGAGGTGTGCCTGGGGTGGGAAGTGTGCCTGGGGTGTCTGGGGTGTGCCTGGGGTGTCAGAGGTGTGCCTGGGGTGTCAGGGGGTATGCCAGGGGTGTCAGTGGGTGCCTGGGAGTGTCAGAGATGTGCCTGGGGTGTCAGAGGTGTGCCTGGGGTGTCGAGGTGTACCTGGGAGTGTCAGAGATGTGCCTGGGGTGTCAGAGGGTGTGCCTGGGGTGTCGGAGGTGTACCAGGTAGTTTAAAGTGTACGCAAGTGTCGGAGGTGTACTGGGGTGTCAGAGGTGTTCAGGGAGGCGAGTGAGGTGTACTAGGAGTGTCAGAGATGTGCCAGAGTGTCAGAGATGCCTAGGAGTGTCAGAGGTGTGCCTGGGGTGTCAGAGGTGTGCCTAGGGTATCGGAGGTTTGCAAGTTGTCGGGTTGTACCTGGGGTGTCAGCGGTTTGCCTGGGGTGTCAGCGGTGTGCACGGGAGTGTTGGGCGTGTCAGGGGTGACAGAGGGTACCTAGGAGTGTCAGAGGTGTACTGCGGGTGTGAGAAGTGTGCACGGGGTGTCAGAGGTGTACTGGGGTGTCAGAGGTGTTCAGGGAGTGTGTGAGGTGTACCTGAGTGTCAGAGATGTGCCAGGGAGTGTCAGAGGAATACCTAGAGTGTCAGGAGGTGTACCTAGGGTATCGGATGTTTACCAGTGTCGGACTTGTACCTGGGGTGTCGAAGGTGTACCTGGGGTGTGAGAGAGTGTGCCTGGGGTGTCGGAGGTGTGCCTGGGGTGTGGGAGGTGTACCGGGGTGTCAGGGTGTGCTTGGGAGTCAGAGGTGTGCCTGGGGTGTCAGCAGGGTGTGCCTGGGTGTGTCTGAGGTGTGCCTGGGAGTGTCAGAGGTGTGCCTGGGGTGTCAGAGGTGCACTTGGGAGTGTGAGGGTACCTTGGAGTGTCTGAGGTGTGCCCGGAGTGTCTGAGGTGTACCTGAGTGTCTGAGGTTGTACTTGGCAGTGTCAGCGGTGTGCCTGGGAGTGTCAGCGGTGTGCCTGGGAGTGTCAGAGGGTGTGCCTGGGGTATCAGGTGTGCCTGGGGTGTCAGAGGTGTGCCTGGGGTGTCAGGTGTGCCTGGGGTGTCAGAGATGTATCTGGGGTGTTGGACGTGTGTCTGGGAGTGTCAGAGGTGTGCCAGGGGAACGTCAGTGGGTACCTGGGGTGTCAGAGGTGTGCCTGGGGTGTGAGAGGTGTGCCTGGGGTGTCAGAGGTGTGCCTGGGGGTGTCTGGGGTGTGCCTGGGGCGTCTGGGGTGTACCGGGTGTCTGAAGTGTGCCTGGTGAGTGTCAGAGGTGTGCCTGGGTGTCAGAGGTGTACCTGGGGTGTCAGGGGTTGTACCAGGGAGTGTCAATGGGTACCAGGAGTGTCAGAGATGTGCCTGGGGTGTCAGGGTGTGCCTGGGGTGTCAGAGGTGTGCCTGTTGGTGCCAGAGGTGTGCCTGTGTCTGAGATGCCTGGGGTGTAAAAGTGTGCCTGGGGTGTCGGAGGTGTGCCTGGGGTGTCGGAGGTGTGCCTGGGGTGTCAGAGGGGTGCCTGGGGTGTTAGAGGTGTACCTGGGATTGTCAGCGGTGTGCCTGGGAGTGTCTGAGGTGTACCTGGAAGTGTCAAGTGTTCTGAGTGTCAGAGGTGCACTTGGGAGTGTCAAAGTGCACCTTGGGTGACTGTGGTGTACCTGGGTGTGTCTTGGGTGTGCCTGGCAGTGTCTGAGGTGTACCTGCCAGTGTCTGAGGTGTGCCTGGCAGTGTCAGCGGTTTACCTGGGGTGTCAGCGGTGTGCTTGGGAGTGTTGGACGTGTCAGGGGTGACAGAGGGTACCTAGGGTGTCAGAGGTGTGCTTGGGGTGTGAGAGTGTGGGGTGTGTCAGGGTGTACCTGGGGTGTCAGGAGGTGTGCCTGGGGTGTCAGGGTGTAACAGGGAATGTCGTGGGTACCTGGGGAGTGTCAGAGGTGTACCCTGGAGTATCAGAGGTGTACCTGGGATTGTCGAGTGTGCCTGGGAGTGTCAGAGGTGTTTAGGTAATGTCAGTGGAATGCCTGGGGTGTCAAGGTGTGCCTGGGGTGTCAAGGTGTGCCTGGGGTGCCAGGGTGTGCCTGGGGTGTCAGAGGTGTGCCTGGGGTGTCGGAGGTGTGCCTGGGGTGTGAGAGTGTGCCTGGGGTGTCTGGGGTGTGCCTGGGGTGTCAGAGGGTGTGCCTGGGGTGTCAGGGGTATACCAGGGGTGTCAGTGAGTGCCTGGGGTGTCAGAGATGTGCCTGGGGTGTCAGGGTGTGCCTGGGGAGTGTGAGGTGCACCGGAGTGTCGGAGGTGTGCCTGGGGTGTGGCAGTGTGCAGGGTGTCTGGGGTGTACAGGGTGTCAGAGATGTGCCGGAGAGTCAGGAGGTGCAGGGGTGTCAGAGGTGCACCTTGGGTGTTTGAGGTGTGCCTGGGAGTGTCTGAGGTGTGCCTGGGGTGTCAGAGATGTGCCTGGGGTGTCGGAGGTGTGCCTGGGGTGTGAGTGCTGTGCCTGGGATGTCAGGTGTGCCTGGGAGTGTCGGAGGTGTGCCTGCCGGTGTCAGGAGGTGTGCCTGGGAGTGTCAGAGGTGTGCCAGGTAATGTCAGTGGAATGCCTGGGGTGTCAGAGGTGTGCCTGGGGAGTGTCAGAAGTGTGCCTGGGGTGTCAGAGGTGTGCCTGGGGGTGTCAGAGGTGTGCCTGGGGTGTCAGGAGGTGTGCCTGGGAGTGTGAGGTGTGCCTGGGGTGTCTGGGGTGTGCCTGGGAGTGTCAGGGGGTATGCCAGGGGTGTCAGTGGAGTGCCTGGGAGTGTCAGGATGTGCACAGGAGTGTCAGAGGTGTGCCTGGGTGTGGGGGTGTGCCTGGAGTGTCAGAGGTGTGCCAGGGAATGTCAGTGGAGAACCAGAGTGTCAGAGGTGTGCCTGGTAGTGTCAGGTGTGCTGGGGAGTCAGGGGTGTGCCAGGGAGTGTCAGTGGGTGCCAGTGTCAGAGGTGTGCCTGGGAGTAACGAAGGTGTATCTGGGGTATCAGGTGGGGAGTGTCAGAGGTGTAAATGGAGAGTATCACAGGTGTGCCTGGTGGTCAGAGGTGTGCCTGGGAATATCGGAGAGGTGTACCTGGGAATATCGAGATGTACCAGGGCGTGTCAGAGGAGGTGTGCCTGGGGTCCAGGGGTGAACCAAAGGAGTGTCAGAGGGCGTACCTGGGGAGTGTCAGAGGTGTGCCTGGGGAGTATCGGAGTTGTTCTGAGTATCGGAAGTGTGCCTAGGGTGTCAGAGGTGTGCCTGGGGATTATCAGGGGTGTGCCTGGGAGTGTCAGAGGGTGTACCAGGGGAGTGTCAGGGGTGTTGGGAGTGTCAGAGGTGTGAACTGGGAATGTCAGGGGTTAGACCAGGGTGTCAGTGGAATGCCTGGAGTGTCAGGGGGTGTGCCTGGGGAGTGTCAGAGGTGTGCCTGGGGTGTCAGAGGTGTGCCTGGGGTGTCAGGTGTGCTGCAGGTGTGAGAGTGTGCCTGGGTGTCTGGTGTGCCGCCAGGGGTGTCTGGGGTGTGCCTGGGGGTGTCAGAGGTGTGCCTGGTGAGTGTCAAGTGTGCCTGGGGTGTCAGAGGTGTGCCTGGGAGTGTCATGGTTGTACCAGGGTGTCAATGGAGTGCCTGGGAGTGTCAGGAGTGTGCCAAGTGTCAGAGGTGTGCCAGTGTCACAGGTGTGCCTGTGTTAGTCAGGGGTGTGACTGGGGTGTCAGAGGTGTAGGGGTGTTTGAGGTGTGCCTGGGTGTCAGCGGTGTGCCTGGGGGTCTGGGGTGCCTGGAGGTGTCAGAGGGTGCAAGTGTCAAGGTGGCACTTGGAGTGTCAAGGTGCCTTGGAGTGACTGGTGTACCTTGGTGTGTCTAGGTGTGTCAGTGTGGTTTACCTGGGAGTCAGCGGTGTGCCTGGGGAGTGTTAGACGTGTATCGGGGTGACAGAGGTGCCTGAACCTGGGGTGTGCTTGGGAGTGTGAGAAGTGTACCTGGGAGTGTCTCAGGGTGTGCCTGGGGGTGTCAGAGGTGTGCCTAGTGTCAGGGGTGTAACAGGAATGTCAGTGGAATGCCTGGAAGTGTCAGAGGTGTACCTGGGAGTGTCAGAGGTGTACCTGGGATTGTCAGGGTGTGCCTGGGAGTGTCAGAGGTGTGCCTGGGGTGTCGGAGGTGTGCGTTGGAGTGTCAGAAGTGTGCCTGGGAGTGTGGAGGTGTGCCTGGGGGTGTCGGAGGTGTGCCTGGGGTGTCAGAGGTGGCCCTGGGAGTGTCTGGGGTGTGCCTGGGGTGTCTGGGGTGTGCCTGGCGGTGTCTGAGGTGTGCCTGGGAGTGTCAGAGGTGCGCTGGGGTGTCAGAGGTGCCTTGGGTGGGGTGTGCCTGGGGAGTGTCTGAGGTGTGTCCTGGCAGTGTCTGGGTATACCTGGCAGTGTCTGGGGTGTGCCTGGCACTGTCAGCGGTGTTCAAGTGTCACCGGTGCACCTGGCAGGGAGCGTCAGAGTGCCTGGGGAGTGTCAGAGGTGTGCCTGGGAGTATCAGGTGTGCCTGGGGTATCGGAGGTGTGCCTGGGAGTGTCAGAGGTGTACCTGCAAGTGTCAGAGGTGTACCTGGGAGTGTCAGGGGTGTACCAGGGGGAATGTCAGTGGATACCTGGGGTGTCACAGATGCAAGTTGTCAGGGGTGTACCTGGCAGTGTCAAGATGTATCTGGTGTCAAGGTGTATCTGGGGAGTGTCGGACGTGCACCTGGGAGTGTCAGAGGTACAGGAAATGTCAGTGGAGTACTTGGGAGTGTGTCAGGGGTGTGCCTGGGTGTCAGGGGTGTGCCTAAATGTCAGTGGAGTATCTGGGGAGTGTCAAGGTGTACCTGGGGTGTCGGAGGTGTACCTGGGACTGTGAAGTGTGCCTGGGGAGTGTCAGGAGGTGTATCTAGGATTGTCGGGGAGAATTGGCACCTGGCAGTGTCAGTGTACCTGGGAGTGTGAGGTGTACCAGGGAATGTCAGTGGAGTACCTGGGGTGTCAAGGTGTGCCTGGCAGTGTGGGGCGTGCCTGGGGTGTCAGAGGTGTGCCTGGGGAGTGTCAAATGTGCCTGGGGAGTGTCCAGAGGTGTGCCTGGGGTGTTGGGGTGGAAGCATCAGGGAGTGACAGAGGAGTACCTAGGGTGTCAGAGGTGTACCTGGGGTGTCAGAGGTGGCACCTGGGGTGTCGGAGGTGTGCCTGGGGAGTGTCTGGGGTACCCTGGGATTATCAGAGGGGTGTGCCTGGCAGTCATCAGAGTGTACCAGGGATATCAGTGGAGTACTTGGGAGTGTCAGGGGTGTACCTGGGATTGTCAGGAGGTGTACAGCAGGTGTAAGAGGTGTACAGGGAGTGTCAGAGGTGTACCTGGGGTGTCTGAGATATGCCTGGGACTGTAAGTGTGCCTGGGAGTTTCGGAGGTGTACCTGGGGAGTGTCGGAGGTGTGCCTGGCAGTGTCAGCAGTGTACCTGGGGAGTGTCAGAGGTGTACAAGGGAGATGTCAGTGGGAGTACCTTGGAGTGTCAGAGTGTGCCTGGCAGTGTCAGGGTGTGCCTGGGAGTGTCGAACGTGTTCCTGGGAATTGTCAAGAAGGTGTACCTGGGGTGTCAGAGGTGTACCTGGGAGTGTCAGAGGTGTACAAGTGTCAGAGGTGTGCCTGGTAGTGTCAGCAGTGTGCCTGGGGTGTCAGGAGGTGTACCTGGGTGTGAGAAGTGTGCCTGGGGTGTCGGGTGTACTGATGGTGTCGGGAGGTGTAACCTGGAAGTGTCAGAGGTGTGCCCGGGAGTGTCAGAGGTGTGCCTGGGGTGTCAGCGGTGTACCTGGGAATGTCTGAGGTGTGCCTGGGGGTGTCAGAGGTGTGCCTAGGAGTGTCAGAGGTGCACTTGGGGTGTCAGATGTGCACCAGGTGTCTGGGGGTGTGGGGTCTCTGGTGTATGTGCCTGTATCTGGGGTGTACCTGGCGGTGTCTGAGGGTGTAACTGGTAGTGTCAGCGGTGTACCTGGGAGTGTCAGCGGTGCACCTGGGGGTGTTAGAGGTGTATCAGGGAGTGACAGAAGGTACCTAGAGGTGTCAGAGTGTGCCTGGGGTGTGATGGGTGTGCCTGGGGTGTCAGAGGTGTACCTGGGAGTGTGATAAATTGTACCTGGGGTGTCAGAGGTGTACCTGGGGTGTGAGAGGAGGTGGCCTGGGGGTGTCAGAGGTGTGCCTGAGAGTGTGTCAGAGATGTACCTGGGAGTGTCAAGGTGTATCAGGAGCATCGAACGTGTACCTAGGAGTGTCAGAGGGTGTATCAGGGAATGTTAGTGGAATACCTGGGAGTGTCAGAGAGGTGTGCCTGGGGAGTGTCAAGAGGTGTACCTGGGAGTGTCAGAGGGTGTGCCTGGGGAGTGTCAGGGTGTGCCTGGGGAGTGTCAGGGTGTACATGGGGAGTGTCAGGAGGTGTGCCTGGAAGTGTCAGGGTGGCAACTTCCAGGTGTCAAAGTTTTAACTTCAGAGATGTCAGAGGTGTGCCTGGGAATATCGGAGGTGTGCCTGGGAATATCGGAGGTGTACCTAGGAGTCGCAGAGGTGTACCTAGGGGTGTCAGGTGTGCCTGGGGAGTGTCACAGGAGTGCCTGGGATTGTCGGAGGTGTGCCTGGCAGTGTCAGAGGGTGTACCTGGGGAGTGTCGAGATGTACCTGGAGTGTCAGAGGTGTATCTGGGGAGTGTCGGACGTGCACCTGGGAGTGTCAGGAGGTACCAGGGAAGAGTCAGTGGGTACCTGGGAGTGTGGAGGTGCACCTGGGAGTGTCAGGGGTGTACCTTGGACTGTCAGGGGAGTACCTGGGGTGTCGGAGGTGTGCCTGGGGGTGTGAAAAAGGCACCTGGGAGTGTCAGGTGTGCCTGGGGAGTGTCGGAGGTGTGCCTGGCAGTGTGTGGTGTGGGGTGTAAGATGTGCTTGGGGAATGTCAGTGGAGTACATGAGGTGTCAAAGGTGTGCCTGGGGGTCAGAAATTATTACCTAGGAGTGTCAGAGAGGTGTACTAGAGGTGTCAAGAGGTGTTCCTGGGAGTGTCGGAGGTGTACCTGGGAGTGTGAAAGTGTACCTGGGGAGTGTCAGAATTGTACCTGGGAGTGTCGGAGGTGTACCTGGGGTGTCAGAGGTGTACCTGTTTGTCGGAGGTGTGCCTGGGGTGTAGAGGTGTACCTCAGGTGTCAGGTGTACCTGGGAGTGTCAGGTGTGCCTGGGGTGTCAGAGGTGTGCCAGGAGTGTGGGGAGGTGTGCCAGGGGTGTCTGAGGTATGCCTGGGAGTGTCAGAGGTGTGCCTGGGGTGTCAGAAGTGCCTTGAGATAGAGGTGCTGTGGAGTGTCTGGGGTGTGCCTGGGAGTGTCTGAGGTGTGCCTGTGGTGTCTGGGGTGTGCTGGGGTGTCTGGGGTGTGCCTGGCGGTGTCAGCGGGTGTGCCTGGGGTGTCAGTGAATTGTACCTAGGAGTGTCAGGGTGTACCAGGTAGTGTCAGTGGAGTACCACCAGGAGTGTCAGAGGTGTACCAGGGGGTGTCAGAGAGGTGTACCTGGGAGTGTCAGAGGTGTACCTGGGGTGACAGGGTGTACTTAGAGGTGTCGGAGGTGTACCTGGGAGTGTGAGAGTGTACCTAGGGAGTGTCAGAGGTGTACCTGGGGTGTGAGATGTGGCGCTGGGGAGTGTCTGGGGGTGCCTGGGGAGGGAGTCAGAGGTGTGCCTGGGGTGTCAGGGGTGTACCAGCAGTGTCAGTGGAGTGGGGTGTCAGGAGGTGTACCTGGGAGTGTCAGAGGTGTACCTGGGGAGTGTCAGAGGTGTATCTGGGGAGTGTCGGACTATGCCTGGGGTGTCAGAGGTGTATGGGGAATGTCGGTGGTGGAGTACTAAGAGGGTGCAGGGTGTACCTGGCAGTGTCAGGAGGTGTGCCTGGGGAATTAATCAGAGGTGTGCCTGGGAGTGTCCAGACGTGTTCCTGGGAGTGTCAAGGTGTGTGCCTTGGGTGTCTGAGTGTACCTGGGGTGTCAGATGTGTACCTGGGGTGTCGGAGGTGTACCTGGGTGTGTGAGGAAGTGTACTAGAGTGTCAGGGGTGTTCCTGGGAATGTCAGGAGGTGTACCTGGCAGTGTCAGCGGTGTGCCTGGGAGTGTCTGGGGTGTACCTGGGGTGTCTGGGGAGTGTACCAGGGGTGTCAGAGAAGTGCCAGGGAGTGTCTGGCAGTACCTTGGTGTGAGGTGTGCCTGCAGTGGCAGGGAGGTGTGCCTAGGGTGTCCTGGGGGGTGCCTGGGGAGGGTCCAGGGGTGTACCTGGGAGTGTCTGAGGTGTGCCTGGGGTGTCAGAGGTGTGCCTGGGGTGTCAGGAGAACCAGAGGTGT
>NW_024713562.1:0-9986 GCF_018991925.1 Homarus americanus | reverse complement strand
ACACACTGACCCTTTCGACTCTCACTGACCATCACCACGGCCTCATCTGCAAATTTGGTAAGAAACTTCTACACCATCCCCGACACCGGCCCCTACTACCACCTGAGATCCCCTGTCCGAGAATTGCTGTTCGACACCACAACCGCATCCAGCCCATACGTGCACGAACTGATCGCTATAAGAACAGCCCAGTCCCAACCATTGTAAAATTATCAATAACATGTAATAAATCAGTGTATTCACTCCCAGTAAACACTGCTCCCTACACTGTCACTATGTTGAAATGAACTGTATTTTGAGCTGATCCCCATCTAAGTTACTATATGTCTTATTTGTGTCACTTATGTCACTTGTATATTATTTGTAACTCGTAACCCATTCCCCAAATATGTAACTGTATATTTTCAGCCTTCTGGCTGCCAAGCTCTTTCAATAAACCGTTAATTATTATTATTATTATTTACACACACACTCACACACACTCACTCACACACACACACACACACACTCACACTCACACTCACACACACTCACACACTCACACACACACACACACACACACACTTGAATCAGTTTAAAGCCACTAAGGATATTTTTTGTTAACATTGCCTATTTCCCATTTCTCCGTTCGTCACCCCGACGCTTCGAACAGATTACCTTTCATTGCGTCCCTCCTCCTCTTCCTCCTCCTTCTTCCGATTATCACCACCACAGCGAATATAAGATCAAGAGAATCAATAGACGCGATGCTCCTCCTCTCTGGAGCTTTGAAAAAACAAACAAAAGACCATCTGTTTAAACTCCAGTAAGTAAGGTACAACGATGTGCTTTTGTTTCTCGTTCCATTCCAAGAATTGCATTTGGACTTTTTTCTTCATCTTACTCACATTTCTATCAAATAGAATAGTGGATATTGTGCCTATCGGTTCAGTTTTAGATATTTCGTACGTGAAACAAAAGAGCATCTGTGAAACTCCTCTTCGTAATCTACAGTGATGTGCTTTTGTCTTCTCTTAAACCAAAAAAATAAACAAAGGGAACAATTTTCGCATCTCTGGCAATGTTATCAGAGTAAACAGTGAATATTGTGTGTGTGTGTTTGGGTTTAGTGTAGTCTAGTCCTCACATTCCCTCTTATCCTACGTCTGAGCCGCCTGCGTTTGTCTTTATTTATGACGACTATCAGAAAAAAGGGGTGTGGTTTTTTCCTGTGTTGGCGATGATTTTAAACGACTGGGCTTCTTTTGAGTGTCGTGTATTGTGTGTGTGTGTAAGGATGGGTGTATGTGTGTGTATGAGAGGATGGGTGTATACGTGTGTGTATGAGAGAGAGAGAGAGAGAGAGAGAGACGACTAGTTCCTACCACACACACCACCAAGTCGTAAACATAAAACTTCTCTTCTTTTTTTTCCTTTCGATCCTAAGTTAAATTTATTTATTTTGACTGTATTTTATGGTGTGGTCTTTAGTGTAGAACAAATATTTGACCACCTACGAACGTGTTGCTGCGTTTAATCCCAGGCTAAAGGCTTCATGTGTGACAGAGCAATGTAGGGGGAAGGAGGGAGGTGAGAGTAATGTAAACAATACGAGAGGAATGTATAATTCTCTAGCTAAATTTCCTCTCTCTCTCTCTCTCTCTCTCTCTCTCTCTCTCATAATAGATAACCTTCAAGGCCTGTGTGTTTTACCTCGCCTGCTGGCCACGGGCGACAGCTTAAAGGGGTCAGCTCTGTTTGGCTATTTAATATAATCTGCCCATTGAACGATTCCCAGTTATAATGGTCCCTTGTCCTAGTGGGCACCTGATGTAATGGGTCCCAGTACTAATAGGTCTCAATCTTAATGGGCCTCAGTCCTATTGGGCCCCAATGCTCTTGACCTAATGGGCTCTAGACCTAATAGGCTCCAAGACTAAATAACTAATGGACCCCAGAATTAATGGATTCCCACCATTAGGAGTGATTCCAACCTTAAGAGAAAATGGAATAAAATAAGAAAATAATGAAGAGAAAAAAATAGTTTAGCCAAGAGTGAAAATGAAAAAAAAGTGAAATAAAGAAAATGTACAAAGAATGAAGAAAAACGCAATGCTAATAAAAGAAGAAGTAACAAAAACGAAATTAAAAAAAGAATAAAAGACGAGAGAGAAAACTAGAACAAGAAAAATAAAACTGAAAAGATATAAACAAGAAACATTGAAGAAAAGAATAGAAGAAAAGAAAGAGAAGAGGGAGAGAAAAAATAGGAAAGAAAGAGAAGAGAGAGAAAGAAAAAAATAAACCCTTCTCGCTCTCTGGAGACTGTCAAGGTAAGAGCAGAAATTAATGACGATCTCCATTCGATTAACGGGGAATTGGCTTCGTGTAACCTCCTACACCTAATTGGCTCTTGAGGTCCTGTTAGATAATTAGACGCCAATATGTGGCCAGGATAATGCTCGTCCATGTGGAGGTGAGACAGCCCATGTGGAGGAGATTCAGTCCATGTAGGGGAGAGACAGAGGGGGGAGAATGTGTGTTTTAGGGGAGAATGTCTTTATAAGGAAATAAAATAGGGGAGCCACTGCCTAATGTGGAGAGACATAACGCCTATGTGGAGGGACAGAACGCCAATGTGTAGACAGAACGCTTATAATTATCGAGAGACAAAATCACACAAAATCCCTAACTAGTTGTGGATGAACGCCCCCTAACTACTTAAGTTACGACACGAGGTTGGGTTAGGGTAGGGGGTAGGAAGTGTCGAAATTGCACAAGGGATTCTTAATGTTGCTAATGAGTTTTTCTAATACCCAGTTAAGTGGAAGGATAAACAACGGAACTCTGTGGATTATCGGGGCAAGAAATTCGGTTTTTGATTAATTTTGGTCTGTCTCTCTGTCTGTCTGTACACACACACACACACACACACACACACACCAATAACAAATATCTCGTGGGAAAAAAACTTGTCTGTCCTGATCCTGATTCGTGGCGTCAAAAGAGGTCATCTACTGTCATCTATTCACTTGTCTCTTATTCTTGGTTTTCGTTGTGTAAGGTAAGGATAGCATCCTCAAATGGATTAGGGCGTAACCATTGGAGCAACATCACAAGTGGACCATGGGGGGATGGGGGGGGATTCCACGCCCTTACCAGTCGGTGGGTCCTGATACCTTCCGTTGCCAACTACCGGATGGTACCATTCTCCACCTCCCAGGATGGGTGAGGATGGGGTGGGGGATGGGGTGGGGGATGGGGGGATTCCACGCCCTTCCCAGTCGGTGGGTCCTGATACCTTCCGTCGGCGCCTGACGGATGGTGCCATTCTCCACCTCCCAGGATGGGCGAGGATGGGGGGGATTCCACGCCCTTCCCAGTGGGTGGGTCCTGATACCTTCCGTCGGCGCCTGACGGATGGTGCCATTCTCCACCTCCCAGGATGGGCGAGGATGGGTGGGGGATGGGATTCCACACCCTTCCCAGTTGGAGGGTCCTGATACCTTCCGTTGCCAACTACCGGATGGTGCCATTCTCCACCTCCCAGGATGGGCGAGGATGGGGGGTGGGGGGATGGGGGGGATAGGGCGGAGGGGATTGTGGGGATTCCACGCCCTTCCCAGTGAGTGGGTCCTGATACCTTCCGTCGGCGCCTGACGGATGGTGCCATTCTCCACCTCCCAGGATGGGTGTGAATGGGGGATGGGGGGATTCCACACCCTTCCCAGTCGGTAGGTCCTGATACCTTACCGTACACCACCCTACACTACCATACCCCATACTACACCACCCACTACACCCTCACTACACCACCATACCCCACACTACACCACCCTACACACACACTTCCCAGTCGGTGGGTCCTGATACCTTACCGTACACCACCCTACACCACCATACCCCATACTACACCACCCACTGCACCCTCACTACACCACCATACCCCACACTACACCACCCACTACACCACCCTACACACACACTTCCCAGTCGGTGGGTCCTGATACCTTACCGTACACCACCCTACACCACCATACCCCATACTACACTACCCACTACACCCCCACTACACCACCATACCCCACACTACACCACCATACCACACCCTCACTACACCACCATACCCCACACTACACCACCCCTGGCTACTGTCTCTCAGTCGGTGGGTCCTGATACCCCACTGCACACCACCCCTACACCACCACACCCATACCACACCACCCACTACACCTCACTACACCACCACATACCCCACACTACACCACCCACTACACCACCCCACACACACATCTCTCCCCAGTAGGTGGGTCCTGATACCTTACCGTACACCACCCTACACCACCATACCCCATACTACACTACCCACTACACCCCCACTACACCACCATACCCCACACTACACCACCCTACCCACACACTTCCCAGTCGGTGGGTCCTGATACCTTACCGTACACCACCCTACACCACCATACCCCATACTACACGACCCACTACACCCTCACTACACCACCATACCCCACACTACACCACCCACTACACCACCCTACACACACACTTCCAAGTCGGTGGGTCCTGATACCTTACCGTACACCACCCTACACCACCATACCCCATACTACACCACCCACTACACCCTCACTACACCACCATACCCCACACTACACCACCATACCCCACACTACACCACCCTACACATACACTTCCCAGTCGGTGGGTCCTGATACCTTCTGTCGGCGCCTGACGGATTGTACCATTCTCCACTTCCTGGGAAGGATGTGGATTCCCTCTCCTCATCCCCCACTCCCCATCATCCCTCTCACCCCACCCACCCCTTCATCCTCTCACCCTTCCCAGTCGGTGGTTCTTGGTACCTTCTGTTGTTGGCTCTCTGATGGTACCATTCCCCACCTCCCAGGATGGGTGAGAGAATGATGGGTGTGGGTGGGTGGTTATAGTCGGGATGTCCTACACCCCCAATACACCACCCTACACCACCCTACCCAACACTACCCTATTTTATGACGTATTATTTGTGCTGTCTCAATTCTGATGTTGTTGACAAATGACCAGGAATTACAGTAATTATAAATGTTCTAATTATTATTCTCAATTATATTTATCATTTAAGTTAAAAAAAACAGCAAAAGAATCGAACGACCCACCGCAACGCAACGAACCCAACGACCCACCGCAACGAACCCAACGACCCAACGCAACGCAACGAACCCAACGACCCACCGCAACGAACCCAACGACCCAACGCAACGCAACGAACCCAACGACCCACCGCAACGAACCCAACGACCCAACGCAACGCAACGAACCCAACGACCCAACGCAACGCAACGAACCCACCGCAACGAACCCAACGACCCAACGCAACGAACCCAACGACCCAACGCAACGCAAATCGAACCCAACGACCCACCGCAACGTAACGAACCACGACCCACTGCAACGCAACGAACCCAACGACCCAACGCAACGCAACGAACCCAACGACCTAACGCAACGAACCTAACGACCCACTGCAACGCAACGAACCTAACGACCCACTGCAACGCAACGAACCCAACGACCCACCGCAACGAACCCAACGACCCAACGCAACGAACCCAACGACCCAACGCAACGAACCCAACGACCCACCGCAACGAACCCAACGACCCAACGCAACGAACCCAACGACCCAACGCAACGACCCACTACACTTTTTTTTCGTTTTTTTATTTTTTTATTTTTATTTTTTTTATTTATTTATTTTTTTTTATTTTTTTTTATTTTTTATTTTTTATTTTTTTTATATATATTTTTTATTTTTTTAGCACACCACCCACTACACCCACCCCTTCATCCTCTCACCCTTCCCAGTCAGTGGTTCTTGGTACCTTCTGTTGTTGGCTGACGGATGGTACCATTCCCCACCTCCCAGGATGGGTGAGAGGATGATGGGTGGGGGTTATAGACGGGATGTCCTACCCTACCTAACCTACACCTACCCGAGAGTTTAGTTAATAAGTGATGAACTGGCTTGGCCTTGCCTCGATCTAGGACTGGAGGAGCTAGATAGAGGTACTTACTTCGTCGTGTCACAGGCAGGGGAATTACTATCGACTTTTTGGAAGGTCTATTTATGTTACATTAGCTGTTTTTCCTGTTTTTCTTTAATAATTCATATATTTACGCAGTCAACCTCCAAAAGTAGACGTTTATTAACATAGATATATATAATGGGGCACTCCGTACAACATTCAAGCTATGTGGGCGTGTATGACTTGTCTTCTTGTGTACATGACTCTCGGGTGTGTGTGTGCGTGTATGACTGTCTTGTGCATATGACTGCCATGTATGTGTGTGTATGACTATCTTGTTGTGTACATGACTGTCGTGTGTGCGTGTATGACTGTCTTGTTGTGTACATGACTGCCATGTATGTGCGTGTATGACTTTCTTGTGTACATGACTCTCGTGTGTGTGTGTGTGTGTGTGTGTATGACTGTCTTGTTGTGCATATGACTGCCATGTATGTGTGTGTATGACTATCTTGTTGTGTACATGACTGTCGTGCGTGTGTGTATGACTGTCTTGTTGTGCATATGACTGCCATGTATGTGCGTGTATGACTTTCTTGTGTACATGACTCTCGTGTGTGTGTGTGTGTGTGTGTGTATATGACTGTCTTGTTGTGCATATGACTGCCATGTATGTGCGTGTATGACTATCTTGTTGTGTACATGACTCGTGTGTGTGTGTGCGTGTATGACTGTCTTGTGCATATGACTGCCATGTATGTGCGTGTATGACTATCTTGTTGTGTACATGACTGTCGTGTGTGTGTTTGTGTGTATGACTTTCTTGTTGTGTACATGACTGTCGTTTGTGTGCGTGTATGACTGTCTTGTGCATATGACTGCCATGTATGTGTGTGTATGACTATCTTGTGTATATGTCTGTTGGATTCTCAAGTCTTTGTCCACTAAATTCCCTCACCTAAACCTTCTCCATTACCACACCCCTCATCCCCCACCCTCCACCCTCACCCCGCCAACCCCCATCCCCCACCCTCACTCCCCCACCCTTACCCCCAAATGGTGAATTCATCTACTGTAAGTCACTCTTTTAAATTGGGGCATTAAAAAAACAAAAAAGCGTCAAAACAACAGAGACTCGACCGGCTCACTACCTACCATGTTGATTGCCCGCACAAGATGGACGAACAGACAGAATCTCATAAAAATAAAGTTTTTTTTCGCCCCCCAGGCTCCGTTGTGGGTCGTTTGACCTGTGCCCGGGTTGGCTAATTCCCGTAAAAAAACCACACACAAGAGAGAGATAGAGGAGAACACAATATCAACTTAGTAAATCATCCTTCCATTTCATTTCCAGGAACAACTTCAGTTCTCCACGAGGTTCACAACATTACCTGTGGACAGCCATCGTTATTGGAACATGGGGAAATTTCGTCCGGCAACTATTTTTGAAACCAAAAGAAAGAAAATTGATTTGGATGGACATAAAATGTATAAATCTGCAAAGGAATAATATTTGTTATACGATATACTCCATACAGAACAGCACATGCAGAATTGTATTGTTCTTTTTAAAAGCGGTCCATGTTTGTGTACGAAAAATGCCGCCAGCCTCTACAGCGCCGTTTATATCCTCCAAATTCGCCTAACCATCATAAAAGGTAAGCCTTTAAGATAACTAATACAACTAATTTATGTGTAGAAATGTTTTGAAATCAAATTGAACTAAAAAAAAGTCGTAAATGGTCTATTTGAAGAGTGGTGAGAACAGCTTCCTCTGGGATGGTGAATGACGTCCTTTATCAGAATTAATATCGACCCAATTTTCGTAATGAGCGCAATTAATAACCGTCCAGCACTACCAAAATAATAATTTCCTTAGTATAATTACTTATTAGCCTAGATTTCATATTTTAATAAGTCCAAATATGCCAGGTAACTAGTGCTAGGTACTTCCCAGGCATGTTTCATTTGTGTATCAGTTTAACCACAATTTGCTACTAATAAGATAAATTCAGTGACCTAAATTCATGTTTTATTTTTTTATTCCCTTAGTGACTCGATGTATTACAAAAAAGAACTACTTTACGACTTGTTTGGGCCAACAGTTGGAGTGGTGATATTAATTAACTTTGCCATTCACACTGGTAGAATCAAATGTAGATATATTGGCTTTGTATGTCCATGATTTCAACAAAAATGAATAAGTCCTTCTAAAATAAATGGAATTGATGATATTATTATCTTTTTGGCCATCCAGCGAATTTAATGCTTTTAAGTTGACCGATTTTTACAGACAGAGACTGAGAGACAGACGGACAGAGACAGTTAGACAAACTAACTCTACCAAAGCACCAATCACCTACTGCGGCACCAAGAGACGCCAACCCCAGTAAACAGAAACCCTCCTCCTGGTGTACATTAACACAGTATAATCTTTTTCTTCTATATTTTAAATTTATTTCTGTTCCTTTTTCGCCCCCCCCCCCAGGCCCCGTTGTGGGTCGTTTGATCTGTGCCCGGGTGGGCTAATTCCCATTAAAAAAAAAGCAACTGGCTGGGCCCAGCCTCGAACTGGTCCCGGCGGTGCTAGACGTAGTTCGTCAGGCCACCGCCAGGGGTCTACTGTCGGCTTTTGTGAAGGTGGTTTTGTTGTTTTTCTTTAATAATTCATATATTTTCGTAGTTTTTCTCAGGATTTGTATGAATTTATACTCCAATAGCAGAGTTACAATTGTATTGAAGCTGTGTGTGGCCCTTTTACAGCCAATCTTGGCTACTAACTCAAGATACACTTGTGTGTGCGTGTTTGACTGTCGTGTGTATGAGTGTCGTGAATCATGAAGACATTTTGCAAGAACCTTTACCAAAACACATACAAAAGAATACAAAACAGTTATAAACAACAGCGAAACGGTAACTCTGCTATTTGAGTTTAAAATCACGTTAAGAACTGCGAAAATAAATCAATTATTGAAGAAAAACTGCAAAAATACCACATGTAACATAAATACAACTTCTGGAATGTTGATTAATGTCCCCCTGGCGGTGGCCTGGCGAACTAGGGGGGGGGTCACAGCTTCCATGGTAAACACTTTAAATATTATGAGTGTCTCTCACCCACAATGGAGAGGCCTACCAAGTGCACTCTCACCACCGCTGTCTACACCTACACTATGGTTACTCACACGAGCCAGAAGCACCGGACATGGAGTAGAAAAATTGTCCTCGTTGCAGATGGTGACGTCATCGTGTGGGTAGCAACGGACCCTGGTGTTATGGTGAAGTAATGGTGAGGTGATGGTGATAGTAAAAGAGATGGTGATGTTCTTGGGAAGGCCACAGTGAGGTAACGATGAGAATGGTGATATTATGGTGAAATGATGGTGAGGTGACTGGAGGAACTATTCACTAGAGGACCGATGCTGGTGAAGGGTTACTGGTGCACCACTGAAGTATGAATGAAGAAGTAATGATAAAAAAGATAGCTAAAAGGAATGATGGTGAGATATAAGAGACGAGGTGATGGTGAGTTTTAATGGTGATGGTGAGCGTAATGGTCCGGGTTTACAAGCTTTTACATATACGTGAACGCTTTAAGATTATAACACACACACACACACACACACACACACACACACACAAACACCATTTTTATCCTTCATATCCCGAGAAAATTTACTCAACTAAAATAAATAACTATGACCTGGAACCTGGACCACTATGTTATGCTGTAAAAATAAACTCCTAACTAGACCCCCCACAAGGTACCATGTCTTATGGTCCTGTCCAGCAGTCACTTATCTTATTATCTTACCCAAATTTGAATATTTTACTCTTATTACTTTTGTTTTTCTTATCTTCTCTTATCTTCGGTGTTTATCTGTGTTTTCTTTGTTTAAAGGATTTTATGTTTATTATTTTATGCTTATCTACTGATGCCAAGTTACCACCAGTCTCTCAGTGAAGTAATG
Source organism: Homarus americanus (assembly GCF_018991925.1). Lineage (NCBI taxonomy): Eukaryota > Metazoa > Arthropoda > Malacostraca > Decapoda > Nephropidae > Homarus > Homarus americanus. Next base: position 1 of record NW_024713562.1, on the reverse strand, counting down.
C
>NW_024713561.1:0-18630 GCF_018991925.1 Homarus americanus | reverse complement strand
CATGTATTGCTTACCAAGGAAGAGAGACAGGCCAACACACCCAGAACCTAAAACCACCAAATGCCATCCATTACGCGGGGGAGAGAAGAGACAGACGTGGACAGAAATAGGCAGACACAGACAGAGATTGGAGAGAAACAGCACTGGGTAGGGTATACATAGACAGACAGAGACGTACAACTGGATTAGAGAGAGAAAGATAGAATGAGACAGAGAGGAGGATACGCGCCCACAAGTAAGCAAAAACTGGGACAACTGGCTAAACAGAGAGGAGAATGATAAAGATAAATGATCAAAAGCGAGGAAGGAAGAGAAAGAAAGAAAGGCAGTGGCAGTAGAAAGAAAGCCAAATTAAATAATCCTCATTAGTCTGTCTGGTTCCCTTTGTTAGTCCATCACTCCCAGGAGAGTATATAGACAGGAAGAAAGTGAAGAATCTCTCTCTCTCTGAGCCGATCACATATATTCCAATTTACCTTTAGATGAGACATTTCTTTTCCTGCCTACCTCACCGCTAATCCATACCACACCTTCCAATTCAACCTCGCGCGGAGGCTGGAGAGATCCATACGGATGATATGGTTCCGGCCCACGCAGACCTACGGCGTCTTTCTATCTCCACTGTTTCCCATCGGAAGCAGTTATCCGCCCAAAGGTGGAGATAGATAATCAACCGTCACGCCAGCTCCACATCATCCCTAATCACTAGCTTCTATGTCTTTATCATCGCTCGACCAAGAATGAGGCAAATACGGGTGGAAGACGAGGCGGGGTGCAGGGAAGATTATATGGCAGAAGACGAGGCGGGGTATTGCCGGGATGCGATGCGCTGCGGTAAAGGCTGAAAGCCGCAGGATGGACTGATGCGGGAGCTCACGAGGCAGTAAGGACGGTACCATTAACAGCCAGGTTAATTTATCGCGTCGCAGCCAGGCTGTTAATTTATCAGTGTCGCAGCTGAAGGTTAATGGTCTGCACGCACTGTTAATGGTCAATGTCGCAGCTTAAAGGTTAATGGTCAGTGCCAGCTGGTTAATGGTCAGTGTCGCAGCTAAAGGTTAATGGTCAGTGTCGCAGCTAAAGAGTGATGACAGGTCGCAGCTTGTTAAGCACTACCGCGTCGCAGCTAAAGGTTAACGGTCAGTGTCGCAGCTGAAAGTTAATGGTGTGCACGAGCTTATTAATGGCATAAGGTTAACGTCGCAGCTAATATGGTCAGTGTCGCAGCTGAAAGTTAATGGTCAATGACTCTCGTTCTACTAAGTAAGTCTTCGATAATTGAGAATAGTAATTATTATTCTCAAAAAATATTCTCAACGCCATGAAATTACGTCAATTATCACCAATATTTTCTTCCCCATTACCTTTCTGGATAATTGCAATGATTAGTCCTACCAGCCATCAACCTAACCTAACCTAACCTAACCTAACCTAACCTAAGCTAACTAACCTAACCTAACCTAAGCTAAGACAGTTGAGGAAGTGACATAGTTGAGTAAGCTTTCACTTTGTCTACTGATATCGACGTCGAGTCAGCTTCAGTTTTGTGTGTGAGGAGAAAGTTTGCTGACACCCAGACATACCAAGACATACAACCAGACATACCAGACACATACAACCAGACATACAACCAGACATACCAAGACATACAACCAGACATACCAAGACATACAACCAGACATACCAAGACATACAACCAGACATACAACCAGACATACCAAGACATACAACCAGACATACCAAGACATACAACCAGACATACCAAGACATACCAAGACACACAACCAGACATACCAAGACATACAACCAAACATACAAGACACACAACCAGACATACCAAGACATACAACCAGACATACCAAGACATACAACCAGACATACCAAGACATACAACCAGACATACCAAGACATACAAACCAGACATACAACAACAGACATACCAAGACATACAACCAGACATACAACCAGACATTACAACCAGACATATCAAGACATACAACCAGACATACCAAGACATACAACCAGACATACCAAGACATACAACCAGACATCAGACATACAACCAGACATACAACCAGACATACCAAGACATAAGCAGACATACCAAGACATACAACCAGACATACCAAGACATACAACCAGACATACAACCAGACATACCAAGACATACAACCAGACATACCAAGACATACAACCAGACATACCAAGACATACAACCAGACATACAACCAGACATACAACCAGACATACCAAGACATACAACCAGACATACAACCAGACATACCAAGACATACAACCAGACATACAACCAGACATACCAAGACAAAGCAACCAGACATACAACCAGACATTACAACCAGACATATCAAGACATACAACCAGACATACCAAGACATAACCAGACATACCAAGACATACAACCAGACATACCAAGACATACAACCAGACATTACAACCAAGACATACCAAGACAATACAACCACATACCAAGACATACAACCAGACATACCAAGACATACAACCAGACATACCAAGACATACAACCAGACATACCAAGACATACAACCAGACATACCAAGACATACAACCAGACATACCAAGACATACAACCAGACATACCAAGACATACAACCAGACATACCAAGACATACAACCAGACATACCAAGACATACAACCAGACATACCAAGACATACAACCAGACATACCAAGACATACAACCAGACATACAACCAGACATACCAAGACATACAACCAGACATAAGACACAACCAGACATACAACCAGACATACCAAGACATACAACCAGACATACAAGACATACAACCAGACATACCAAGACATACAACCAGACATACCAAGACATACAACCAGACATACCAAGACATACAACCAGACATACCAAGACATACAACCAGACATACCAAGACATACAAGCAGACATACCAAGACATACAACCAGACATACCAAGACATACAACCAGACATACCAAGACATACAACCAGACATACCAAGACATACAACCAGACATACAACCAGACATACCAAGACATACAACCAGACATACCAAGACATACAACCAGATATACCAAGACATACAACCAGACATACCAAGACATACAACCAGACATACAACCAGACATACCAAGACATACAACCAGACATACCAAGACATACAACCAGACATGCAAGACATACAACCAGACATACCAAGACATAACAACCAGACATACCAAGACATACAACCAGACATACCAAGACATACAACCAGACATACAACCAGACATACCAAGACATACAACCAGACATACCAAGACATACAACCAGATATACCAAGACATACAACCAGACATACAACCAGACATACACCCAGACAACCAGACATACACCCAGACAACCAGACATCCACACAGACACACACACACACACACCAAGTCAGATGACAAACTTACATCAAAATACATCCATCTTTAAAAACTTATTCACTGTTAGGACAAAAAAAAAACACGACACAACCAGGAGCCAAATGAAACAGAAAGAAAAACAATAAAAACAATAATAATAATTCACCGAGATTCGAAAACCATTTGGGGAAGATTACAGAAAAAATTAAACGGTTCAACACAATAAAAAAATCTGTCCCGACCTGCGTGTTGAGACGGCGATTAATGAGGTCAAGAAGATGACATACAGGATTTTTGTGTGAAGAAAGGATGTTGTTTTGTGAGGAGGAGGAGGAGGAGGAGGAGGAGGAGGAGGAGGAGGAGGAGGAGGAGGAGGGAGGGAGGAGGGAGGAGGAGAGCAGGAGGAGCAGGAGGAGGGAGGAGGAGGAGGAGGAGGAGGAGGAGGAGGAGGAGAGTCTGTAAAATAAACTTGTTTAGACTGTATCAAGAGTGACTGTTCCTGTTTAGACTGTACTCTCTAATCAACAGTTTGGAACCTGAAACTAGTGAATGGAGCTCAAAGAATGTGGACCCAACACCCTATATCACAAGGTTTACCGTACCTTCATAATGACCGCCACAACACCTCATGGAAGCATGTTTAAAATCAAACGTTATTGTTCACTCAGCTCTTATTTCAGGTACAAACAACATAAACAACATATTAATAACCACAGCTAAAAACAACATCAACCACATGATACTAAATAATGAGTGAGACGGATTGGGTGTAGCCAGCCAGCCAACAGACCCGAGGCTTGGTGGTGGAGTGTGTCAACATGGCCCCAGATGACAGAACAGACTCTCTCGACTCTGTGTTCCTGTCGAGGCTGTAGGCAAAAATCAGACTTACACAAGTGCCTCGCTGACCATCCTCCAAAAATGTCAGCGGCCCGGCCTAGAGGTGGGGCACTTTATCGAGGCCTGCTCAACTTTACCCTATTGTGACACTCAGTTACAGTTATAACACTATGTATCACAATGGATTAATGTAACTTTAATTTGGGGTCGACCTTAGTGTAGTGTGGTGGGGTGTAGTGTGTGGGAGGGTGTAGTGTAGGGTGTAGTGTGTGGTGTGTCAAGTGTAGTGTATGGGTTGCAGGGTGTAGTGTATGGGCTGTAGGGTGTAGTGTATGGGTGTGGAGTGTGTGTGAGGCTGTGAGTGTAGTGGATGGGTGTGGCAGTGTGTGTGTGTGGGTGTATGGTGTAGTGTGTGTAGGAAAGGTATCCGTGTATCAACTAATTTTGACTAAACAACACTGATTTAGTACAAGATTTTGGTTTTAGTATCTTTAAATATAATAATTTTAGTATTATTTTAGTATAATAATTCTTAGTATTATTTAGTAGTATAATAATTTTAGTATTATTTATAATATAATAATTCATAGGTTTTATAGTTGTAGTTATACTAATTCTTGTGTGGGACAGTATATATTAAATGATAGACTGTTGTGACCTCGCGAACAGTGCCTAAAATACTTAACAGTTGAATCACTTACCCCCAAAAAACCAACAACAACAACTCAAAACTTCAGGTGTTGGCCAAGTTCAAGTTTAAGCATCTTGCCTGATTTGTTTTAACATGATGATGGGTGAACGCTTTTGGTTGGTGGTTTAACGTTTTTAGATGATGGTTTAACGCTCTAAGGATGATAGTTGAACACCACCTGAGATACGCTGCACTTCCAACACGGCGATTTAACCTTCCAAGCCTGTAATATCTTAAGCCAGAGGCGGAAACTTCTAAGGGTCTGTAATACATAGGCTCATGGGGCTCTTCAGGCCACCATAATAACGCTTACAATAACTGGCAGATTATGGGTATGGCCACTATCCTGACACTATCCGGTGCAGTTCCGTGGCGATGGGGCTCAAACTATGTGTTCCAGGTGGTCACGAGTTAGCAAATAAAGCAGAATGGGTTTACATTATCAAATTGATGCTGACATTGAAAGCCCCATTTTTTTAACGACCTAAATCTTCATATATAAACAATCAGAGAAAATATATATTGAAAAAAAGATTGAATCAATATAAAAATTCGTCAACAGGTTCCCTTAAAAGACACTGACTAAATATTGTCGTGGGCCTCACTGACACCTTCCACAGATCAGTTCCCACCTTTACTGTCTTGCCAAGCCATCGTCCTCAGAGGATGTATGAGTCACTTCCAGATCTCATTTGGAAACAGAAATAACACACAAGTGAACTATAGTCTACCACAATCTCTACCACAACTCTCCATGAACCAAAACACACAACCCTGTCCCACAACTTCCAACCACACACAACCCTTCCACAACCCAAACAACACACAACCCTGTCCCCAACTCTCACACAACCCTGTCCCACAACTCTCCATGCATAGTATAGAGTCATTCGTCGCAGCTACTGAACTAACAATAATTCACTTGATCTATGAAGCGAAGAGCAATACAATTTGTCTAAACATTCCTTCAAAATGTACCGAACCTGACCCGATTATCCTCATACCTGCTTTAACCCTAACCTAACCTCTTAACCACCTAATCCCTATCCTAATTAACCCAACAACCTTTTCCATTTTACGTACCTTAAACTAGCATGTCTCTATCTACTAACCATATCTTATATATACACGTTGAGATATAATTAATTTTATCATACAGAGTCGTTTTCTGATAAATGTAACACACCAACACACACACACACACACACACACTACTCCAACACACACACACACCCACTAACACACACACACAACACGTCAGGTACTACAAGATAATGACAGGTCTATTCAGGTTTCCACACGGCCTCAAAATCTTACCGCCGCCTCTAGAAAAACTGTTCCCATAACTTGAAGAGACCAGGGTGAAAAATACACACAAGTATTCTATTACCTGAGTCTGAAAAATGCTCCGGTGTGCCAGAGAACATTTTTATTTATATTTTTTTGTTCCTGCTTTTATTGTTGTTTTCATTTTTTTTTTTGTTCTGTAAGTTTATTTTGTTTCTGCATATTTATTTTGTTTCTTTTTATTTGATTTTCTGTTTTTTATCGTGTTTCCAACCTCCCGAACAGTAGGGTGAGCAGTCGACACACGTGATATATACATGCATCTCTATATATCTGTTAGGCCACATATATGCCATCTATGTTACATGATCCAAGGTGTTCTGTTATACGACTGTTCTGTTTCATAAAGAACATTTGTTATATAGAACATAATAATACTATACACCTTACTGTTTATATCTTGTACATAAGACATTTCTATTACGGTACAACAAGATTTCACTAAATCGCCAACGTCTTGCTTGATGTCTTAAATTAATCTGTCAAGTGCGGTGCAGCCATACTTAAGACTCCCATCACAGCTTTCTTATATACAGTAAACCTTACCAAGCATCTATTCTTGTTTTACTTGACGTATAAAGGTATATTTCTTTCTAGGTTTATCCTGAAATGTAAACAGACGATTTGTTTTTTTTTTACAAGTTTATGGTATACAAGAAGTAACGTCTATCTTTAAACTATCGACTTGTGTCAAGGAAAATTAGGAGGTAAAATATATATATATAGAAAATGTGTATAAGATTTCTTCGTGTTATAATTACTGCACAAGTTGGAAATTTTGGTGTAGAATAGTGGAGTTTGTTGAACGGTTTGTCCTCTCTGATCTATCTAATCTATCTATCTATCTATCTATCTATCTATCTACCTGTATCTGTCGTGTCTGTATATCTATTTGTCATTCTAATATGATTGACACAAGCACTGTAGACACCGATGCTTATATTAACCTACGCTGAGCCAAATAACTCTACTGACTCCTACACACGGCAGCCAATACGGATTACCTGAAGAATAACCCCAGTTTGATTCACCTGATGATACAAACACCCTAACGCTGATACAAACCAACCTAATTTAACCTAACCTAACCAAACTTAACGCTAATCTAACCTAACCAGACGCTAACCTAACCTAACGTAATTTAACCAAACCCAACACTAATGTAGCCTAACATAAACTAACGTTAATCTAACCAAACTAATCTAATCTATCTAATCTAACCTAACCTAACCTAACCTGAGTAATTTATCATATTTCGCTATTTTTTTGTATTAATTAGTCATATTTATATCTGTGGATAATTTTTAAAACATCAAACTGTAGCACAGTACATATAAAGCCACTGAACTGTTATTAACAAGTCGAAATGTTTAGACCAAGACCATAATGAAGCAACTAACTCGGCTTTTACTGTCATAAAATATATAAACAAAACCTCCAATCTTGTCTATTTCACCTAAAGATTAACCAAACCTCACACCTAACCTCACCCAACCTAACCTAACCTAACCTCACCTACCCTATCCCTAACCTCATCCTCCAAGTGTTTAAGGTGAAGCTGGGTGAGATTCTTCAGGTGATCCTATACCGAACTATATGTGTTTTCTGTAAGCACTGTCCACGTGTTTGTCAGACTGGCAGATACAAACTACATCAATGACGATATAGAAACACCACAATATTAGTTATCCAAATTTACATATAAATAAAAAAATAAGCATGAAATTACTGACCGATTTTCAATAGTTATAAAATATACGATCTAGTCATTTAATAGATATAAAATACAGATTATAGAGACATTGTATGAGCTATTTCACTGAAGTTTTGAAGTACACTGAGTCAGGGTGACGTTGGTTGAAGCTCTACATGACAACACGAGAACAGTCACTGAGCATTGTGGCAGAGGTACTCCTGTGACGAAGTTTTCATCAAATTATATCGCCTACGGTAGAAATTACTTGAAACTCACTACACTAACTCAAAAGACAACATGACCAGGCTGGTTGGCAGTACCAAAAGGCAGATTATTGATGTAATCATATTAAAACAAATTAGCTACAGGTAAATATAACCACAAATAGCTAGTTGTTAACTCTCCTCATGACAGACCAGTGAGGTAACTGAGGTGTGTGAATCAGTTGTTCATCTAACTTACTGTCAGGGTGGTCTAAAGTGCCTCAACCAAACCTGGATTTATGTTATATTCAGAGTGAGAGTTTGTCTTTGTGTAACATCCAGAGGGAGGAATGTAGGGGGCGGACCAGTGGTGGAGGATCACCTGTTTTATAATGCTTTAATCAGTAACATGGTGGTTGAGCTTCATGTTCATTGATGGATCTGTAATCGAGGTCTATTTTTATAGCAAATGTTTATGTTCGGTTTATAATTTTTCTAACTGGTTATCTATATGTTTCAACGTTAATCTTCTTCCTACGTCTTTTGTATGTATGTTTGTAGACCACCTCTTGTTCCTACACCTGCGCAGTGTTAAACAAAAAGTAAAACTTGGAAACAAAATCATCGACAACCTTAACCCCTTAAGTGACAGTCTCCCACCTGACACACACCCGCTCTTCCCTCCAGTCATTACCCGTCGCAGAGTCATACGACCCCCTTCCACCTCCTCTGCTTCCTCCTTCTGCTAACATCATTATGAGCGTGTAAGATGTGGGCCTTATTTGTATATGTCTGGCAATAATTCCTGGATTACCTGAAGACCAGTTAGGTTAGTATTTAATCATCAGGCAAAATAAGCAGGAACCAAACTTCGTGATCATATTCATGTCTGTCTGTCGTCTGTCTGTCTTTTATAAACAAAGAGTGGTTACATGGTGTCATAAATGGGGCTTAAATATGTCATTAAACGATTGTCTTTTTAATTATAGAAAGGCGAGTGAGATCCGTCAGGTGTCGTTATCACATTCCCACTGAGGCTCAGTCCCTTGCGCAGATGTTTATATAGTTTGCTCCTTTATGCGGTAAATTCCAGTTAATTAGAATCCGAATTCCAGGATAAACTTTGTCTCGTTCGTCGCCCTTGATGACTGTGTGGCGGAGAAGTATATACAGCGATGAATAGTTACCACAAATATAAGGATCTGTTAACCACTGATTGATTTTTTTTCCCAATTTAGATAACGAATTCCAACCAACCTAACCTAACCTAACCTAACCAATCTGTGCATTAGGTGTCAGGTTAGGTTGCTTAAGTTCATGTTGCCTGAAACTGAGATGTTCTGCTCGTGATAAATATATATTCTGACCATATATACAGACTTGAGAGAAGTGCACACACACGGCCCCCCCACCCCTGCAGCAACCACACACACACACACACACACACACACCCCCCCCACACACCCCCCACCCACACACATGCACACACACGGCCCCCACCCCCGCAGCAAACCACACACACACACACACACGGCCCCCCACCCCAGAGCAACCACACACACACACACACACACGGCTCCCCCACCTGGCACACATGCACACACACGCTCTCACCTGTAGCAACCACACACACACACACACACACCCCACCCCACACACACACACACACACACACACACACACGGCTCCCTCACCCTGTAGCAACACACACACACACACACACACACACACACACACCCCCCCACACACATGCACACCACACGGCTCCCCACCCGGCACACACATGCACACACACACCCCCACCCTGCAGCAACCACACACACACACACACACACACCCACCACACACACACACACACACACGGCTCCCCCACTCCCGGCACACACACACACACGGCCCTTCCACCCCGCAGCAAGCACACACACACACACACACACACACACACACACACACACACACACACACACACACACACTCACCTCCACACATATGCACACACACGCTCCCCCACTCCCTGCAAGCACACACACACACACACACACACACGGCTCCACCCGGCACACATATGCACACACACGGCTCCCACCCCCAGCAAAGCACACACACACACACACGGCTCCTCACCCCTGTAGCAACCACACACACACACACACACACGGCTCCCCACCCGGCACATGCACACACACAGACTCACCCGCACACACACACATGCACACACACGGCTCCACACCACAGCACCACACACACACACACACACGGCCTCACCTCAGCACACATATGCACACACACACGGCTCCCCACCTGGCACACACATGCACACACACACGGCCCCTCACTCCCTGCAGCAAGCACACACACACACACACACACACACGGCTCCCCACCCCCGTAGCAACCACACACACACACACACACACACACACACACACACACGGCTCCCACACCTGCACACACACACATACACACACACACGGCTCCCTCACCCGGCACACACACACACACACGGCCCCCACCCCTGCAGCAAACCACACACACACACACACACACGGCCCCCCACCCGGCACACATGCACACACACGGCTCCCCACCCCCTGCAGCAAGCACGCACACACACACACACACACACACACACACACACACACACACGGCCCCCCACCTGGCACACATATGCACACACACCGCCCCACCCCAGCAAGCACACACACACACACACACACACGGCTCACCTGGCACACATATGCACACACACGGCCCTCCCACCCCTGCAGCAAGCACACACACACACACACACACACACGGCCCCCACCTGCAGCAACCACACACACACACACACACGCCCCCCCACCTGGACACACACATGCACACACACGCCTCACCCCGCGTGCAACCACACACACACACACACACGGCTCCCCCACCTGGCACACATATGCACACACACGGCCTTCACCGCAGCAAGCACACACACACACACAACACACACACGGCCCCCACCCGGCACACACATGCACACACACGGCTCCCCCCACCCCTGCAGCAAGCACACACACACACACACACACACACACACACGGCTCCTCCACCTGCACACATATGCACACACACACACACTGCCCTTCCACCCCAGCAAGCACACACACACACACACACACACACGGCCCCCACCTGGCACACATATGCAACACACGGCCCCCACCTGGACACACATGCACACACACGGCCCCCACCTGCAGCAACCACACACACACACACACACACGGCTCCCCACCTGGCACACATATGCACACACACGGCCCCACCTGGCACACACATGCACACACACGGCTCCTTCACCCCAGCAAGCACACACACACACACACACACACACACACGGCCCCCCCACCCTTAGCAACCACACACACACACACACACACACACACACACGGCCCCACCTGGCACACACATGCACACACACGGCTCCACCTGGCACACACATGCACACACACGCCCCACCCCATGCAGCAACCACACACACACACACACACACCACCCCCCACCTGGCACACACATATGCACACACACGGCCTTCACCCCAGCAAGCACACACACACACACACACACACACACACACACACACACACACACACGGCCTCACCTGGCACACATATACACACACGGCTCCCCACTCCAGCAAGCACACACACACACACACACACGGCTCCTCTTCCACCCGGCACACACATATGCACACACACGGCCCCACCCCTGCAGCAAGCACACACACACACACACACACACACGGCCCCCACCACACACACACACACACACGGCTCCCCACCTGGCACAGCACACACACACGCTCCCCCACCCCTGCAGCAACCACACACACACACACACACACGGCCCCACCCGGCACACATATGCACACACACGGCCTCACTCCCGCAGCAACACACACACACACACACACACACACGGCCCCCCACCTGCACACACATGCACACACACGGCTCCCCCACCCCTGCAGCAAGCACACACACACACACACACACACGGCCCTTCACCCGCACACATATGCACACACCGGCTCCTTCCACCCCAGCACACACACACACACACACACGGCTCCACCTGGCACACATATGCACACACACACGCTCCTTCACCCCTGCAGCAAGCACACACACACACACACACACACACACACACACACACACACACACACACACAGCCCCCCCACCTGGCATGCACACACACGGCCCCACCCCAGCACACACACACACACACACACACAACACACGGCCCCCACCTGCACACATATGCACACACGGCCCCCACACGCACACACACACACACACACACACACACACACGGCTCCCCACTCCCTGCAGCAAGCACACACTCACACACACACACTCACACACACACACACACACACACACACACACACGGCTCCTTCACTCCCGACCACAAGACGAGACACCATGCTACAGTGTTACCAGGACCACAAGACGAGACACCATAAGACAGCGTTACCAGGACCACAAGACGAGACACCATGCTACAGTGTTACCAGGACGACAAGACGAGACACCATAACAGTGTTACCAGGACGACAACATGAGACACCATGCTACAGTGTTACCAGGACCACAAGACGAGACACCATGCTACAGTACCAGGACGACAAGACGAGACACCATGCTACAGCGTTACCAGGACGACAAGACGAGACACTATGCTACAGTGTTACCAGGACCACAAGACGAGACACTATGCTACAGTGTTACTAGGACCACAAGATGAGATAACCATGCTACAGCAAGTTACAGGACCACAAGACGAGACACCATGCTACAGTGTTACCAGGACGACAAGACGAGACACCATGCTACAGTGTTTCAGGACCACAAGACGAGACACCATGCTACAGCGTTACCAGGACCACAAGACGAGACACTATGCTACAGTGTTACCAGGACCACAAGACGAGACACCATGCTACAGTGTTACCAGGACCACAAGACGAGACACTATGCTACAGTGTTACCAGGACCACAAGACGAGACACCATGCTACAGTGTTACTAGGACGACAAGACGAGACACATGCTACAGTGTTACCAGGACCACAAGACGAGACACCATGCTACAGTGTTACCAGGACGACAAGACGAGACACTATGCTACAGTGTTACAGGACCACAAGACGAGACACCATGCTACAGTGTTACAGGACCACAAGACGAGACACCATGCTACAGTGTTACCAGGACGACAAGACGAGACACCATGCTACAGCAGCTACCAGGACCACAAGACGAGACACCATGCTACAGTGTTACCAGGACGACAAGACGAGACACCATGCTACAGTAACCAGGACGACAAGACGAGACACCATGCTACAGTGTTACCAGGACCACAAGACGAGACACCATGCTACAGTGTTACCAGGACGACAAGACGAGACACCATGCTACAGCGTTACCAGGACCACAAGACGAGACACCATGCTACAGTGTTACCAGGACCACAAGACGAGACACCATGCTACAGTGTTACCAGGACGACAAGACGAGACACCATGCGTGTTACCAGGACGACAAGACGAGACACCATGCTACAGTGTTACCAGGACGACAAGACGAGACACCATGCTACAGTGTTACCAGGACGACAAGACGAGACACCATGCTACAGTGTTACCAGGACCACAAGACGAGACACCATGCTACAGTGTTACCAGGACCACAAGAGACACCATGCTACAGTGTTACCAGGACGACAAGACGAGACACCATGCTACAGTGTTACCAGGACCACAAGACGAGACACCATGCTACTAAGCAGTGTACCACAAGACGAGACACCATGCTACAGTGTTACCAGGACGACAAGACGAGACACCATGCTACAGTGTTACCAGGACCACAAGACGAGACACCATGCTACAGTGTTACCAGGACCACAAGACGAGACACCATGCTACAGTGTTACCAGGACCACAAGACGAGACACCATGCTACAGTGTTACCAGGACGACAAGACGAAACACCATTATATGAAAAGTTAACCTCAGTAAAAGATAACAACAGTGTAGGTACTGTACACTCCCAGGACAACTTATCACATTATATAAGGGACTCTAACAGCCTCAGAAGCCCACTTTAAGAAACATTCAGCACACACCAAAGATCACCCCATCGTTGTTACGAAATAAACAAAAATAAAACAGAAAAATGCCATTATGTTAACGCAGACATAAGACGTTCGCACTAAGTATTACCATTAGAATCCAGTCTTAGTGAGTAGTGCCAACGTTCTTACCAATATGCAAATTTGATGACGCAAGTTTCTTTATCTGTAAGGCGCTATCATGAGTCGCTGGGCTGATACGATATGTCACCTGAAAATAAAAGAGAATATATATTAAAAAAAATGTTGGTTGGTTATATACGAGTGTTATGTTAATCGTAAAGAGGATGGTGTCATTTGACCGAACATCGAGCGACGGATAGAGACCTTAATTTGCCAGAATTTTTCTTTCTTGCAATGTATTGTTTGCACATTTACTAAAGGATAAAAGATATTAACTGTAATGTAAGTGCAAATAAAAATTGTCAGTCTTATGCTTAATATCTGTAGACGAAATAATCAGCATTATTAGTAAATGAAAAAATACATTGCAAAGAAGAAAGAAAAAATATAACTAAAAAATAAGGTCATATGTCCATTCGGCCAAAAGTCCGTTCGGTCTATTGTCCGTTCGGTCTATTGTCCGTTCGGTCTATTGTCCGTTCGCTCTCAGTCTCCGTTCGGCCACGTCCGTCCGGTCTATTGCTTCTGGCCAAATGTCCGTCGGTCAAATGCCCGTCGGTGAAACGTCCTTCGGCTATCTGTCCGGCCACGGTTAGGGCCGAGTTGGCGCTGTTTTGGGTTGGCCAGTCAGTCAGTCAAGCCGTCGGTTAGTGTTCAGTGGCCAGCATAGTCATTCAGCAGAAAATGCTCGCTTACTAAACGCAAATTAAAACTATCAGAGAATCAGACAGGAAATATATTCACAGTTAAACACAAAACACCTTTAACGCCACAACTGTTGAAAAGTGTTTAAATTCACCAGTAAACTGTTTACTACATCTTCCCAGCGTTAAATCCTCTCAAAATTTAAGTTTAGGCTGTCTTAACAAAGTGACTAACTCTTGAGTCCGTC
Organism: Homarus americanus; assembly: GCF_018991925.1. Classification (NCBI taxonomy): domain Eukaryota; kingdom Metazoa; phylum Arthropoda; class Malacostraca; order Decapoda; family Nephropidae; genus Homarus; species Homarus americanus. The sequence goes on along the minus strand of NW_024713561.1, from coordinate 3,258 downwards.
CTGTAACTTCAGAAAAAACCCATCATGGCATAACAACACACAAGTATAGTCTTGGTTGACGTGAATTATGGTCTTTGATAAAACATTATTCCCAGCTACTTATCAATACGGATACATTATTATTGATTAATGTACTTTACTAGAAACTAAGTATGAACCATTACAAAATAGTGATAATTTAAAGCTTTCAAGATTTCAAGCTGATATATTTATATGGATGATCATTTAGATAATCATAATACAAACTGTAAATGAATAGCTTCATTATTAACCGAACTAACCTAACCTAACCTAACCTAACTTAACTTAACTTTTAGAAATATTTATGATAGTTAACAACGTCTTAAATTGAAAAGAACAAATTTGAATGTATAGAACTTATCTTTAATATTAGTTAACATACAGTATTATTCCACAGTGTTGATAAGAATCGCGGCACAAATAATACATGGGCACTATTTTGCCATGAGAAGAATATGTTTGCTCGCTACGAGATGCTGAACAATTCACTTTAAATAAACAATATGTTCAGATGTATTCCCCACGAAGTAGTTTATCATGTCAAACGATACCAATCTAATTACACACGCACACTGAGCCCAATATATACTGACACGCCAAACCTATTTGAAACCCCTGGAGACAAACTCCTGCCTGACCCAGGAGGAGTCCTCCCGCCTCTGGACCTGAGGCGAGTCCCTCTACCGACACCCCAGGTGCAGAGGTCCCACCCACCAACCCCAGGAGGCGAGGGTCCCACCTGCCTAACCAGCAGGCTGCTCCCCACTGCTTGGACCCCAGGAGGCGAGGGTCCTACCTGCCTGGACCCCAGGAGGGGGTTCTCCCACCTGCCTGGACCCCAGGAGGCGAGGGTCCCACCGCCTGGACCCCAGGAGGCTGCTCCCACCCGCCCTGGGACCCCAGGAGGCGAGGGTCCTCACCCGCTCGACCCCAGGAGGCAGTCCTCCTACCCACCTGACCCCAGGAGGCCGGGGTTCTCCTACCCCTGGGACCCCAGGAGGCGAGGGTCCTCCTACCCGGCTCTGGACCCCAGGAGTAAACCTCCTACCTGCTCTGGACCCCAGGAGGCGAGAGGGTCCTCCCACCTGCCTGGACCCCAGAGGCGAGGGTCCTCCTACCTCTGGACCCTGAGGCAGGGGGTCTCTACCTGCTCTGGACCCCAGGAGGCGAGGGTCCTCCACCCGCTCTGGCCCCAGGAGGCGAGGGTCCCACCTGCTCTGGACCCCAGGAGGCGAGGGTCCTCCCACCTGCTCTGACCCCAGGAGGCGAGTGTCCCCACCTGCCTGGGACCCCAGGAGGCAGGGGTCCTCCTACCCGCTCTGGACCCCAGGAGGCGAGGGTCCCTCCTACCCGCTCTGGACCCTAGGAGGCCGGGGTTCTCCTACCTGCCTGGAACCCAGGAGGGGCGAGGGTCCTCCTACCTGCTTGGACCCTAGGAGGCCGGGTTCTACCTGCTCTGGACCCCGGAGGCGAGGGTCCTTCCCACCTGCTCTGGACCCCAGGCGATCCTCCCACCCGCTCTGGACCCCAGGAGGCGAGGGTCCCTCCACTTCCTTTGACCCCAGGAGGCGAGGGTCCTCCCACCCGGCCTGGACCCCAGGAGGCAGGGGTCCTCCCACCTGACCCCAGGAGGCGAGGTCCTCCTACCAGTTCCTGGACCCCTGGGGCCGGGGTTCTACTCCGCTCTGGAACCCAGAGAGGAGAGGGTCCTCCACCCGCTCTGGACCCCAGAGGCGAGGGTCCTCCTGCCTCTGGACCCCAGGAGGCAGGTCCTCCCACTGCCTCTGACCCCGGTGAAGGAGGTCCCTCACTGCTCTGGACCAGGAGACCGGGTCCTCCCACTCCGCGGACCCCAGGAGGCGAGGTCCTCCCACCCGCTCAACACTGCTGTCCTATTTCATTTTTATTGCCATGGTGTTTCGTGGGTTTATTTCGCTTTTGTAGATAAATGAATCTACGTGATCCTTGTAATATCAGATCACACCACACACACACCAAAGGGGGGGATGGACGCAAGACACAAACACTTAAATCATACAACAGACAACCTTCATCCAGACTTACAAAAATACACACAATGGATATACTTGAATCTTTAGTACAAAAATGTCAACGAAAGAAAGATACAGTACCATAAGACACAAGTGTTAATCTGACGTAAATATAACAGTATCTGCAGTTCATCTGGGAAAACGCACAAGGATCTGTTTGTTTCATCCCATCATTTACTCTTCATGTGTTTCGCTGTCTTGGGACAAGATGCTTCTGTTCATCTGTTTGTTCATCACGCTGATGGTTGTCATGTTATTGACGCTGAACAACAACAACCTGCAGACTTACACTATAGGTCAAAACACACAGGCAGAAGAGATCTGTCCATAGTGTAAGATGTCTTTGACCCCAACCCCGACATATTATCTCAACGAGGCTCACAGTCCGTCTAGGGGTGCACAATGGCGCGCGAGGACCGTGATTTCCTCTACACAGCTCATATTATTAATACAATACTCTAACCCTTAAAGCCAGATAAAGTGATGTTTTTTCCTCTGATATTGAGAATGTGCAAGGACCAAACATGGACATAGCACAAGAACAATCCCGGACAGAAGCAGGAAAAGTGTGCAGGCTCAGAATCCCTCCCCAAACAATTCAAATACCTCGAATGCTATTCAGCTGACAGCACACCACGCAATACAACAAAACAACTTGTCCGAGAATATTCATCTATGTCACAGCACTCCTCATACTGTCAACCAATAGGAGTTGATATGACGTCATCCAGATAGCTTCTTACTAACCATTCAGCATGTTTGTTGTCATAACGTCACTAAATACAGAATATCAACAACACTGAGAGTTTGTTGACCTGAACAGCCATTCCTAAACAAACACTGTAGCAATGCAATTTCTACTTATAGAACTTAACTTCACCCCTTCAAACTCTTGGCATCTCATTAAGTGGTCTTGCAGTTGGTGTCAGGAACAGACGCCAACAAGTCACACCTTGCCCTACACCGCAGCTGTGTATGTGTGTGTGTGTGTACAGTTACGCCACACAGCCGGAAGTTAACACAGTCAGATCATATTTGCTGATATAAGTCGAGGGTTTTACTGTGTCTCTTCACACAATAAACTAGACCACTGGTTCAGCTGTTCATGGCTCCGATAACACCTGTTCATGGTCCGACTCCACAGCCGTATTCGACAGCAATACGTAACCGAACGAAGTACACTGAT